>NC_138203.1:267907643-268114150 GCF_964194415.1 Vipera berus | reverse complement strand
GGTTCACTTTGGGCCAGTCACCTCTCTCTGTCAGCCCGAGGTGTATTGGGCTGACAGAGTGTGACTGGCCCCAAAGTGACCCAGCCAGTTTTCAGGCCTAAGGCAGGACTAGAACTCACAGCCACCTGGTGATTGGCCCAAAGTTATCCAGCTGGCTTTCAAGCCTAAGGCAAGGCTAGAACCCAGTTTCCTGGTTTCTAGCCTGTCGCCTTAACCATTAAGCCAAACTGCCTCTCAAACAGACGTGTTTTGTTAAGAGTTTTCCCTATCCAGTCCTGCCCAACTCTATAGGGCACGCTGTTCATCTCCGTATTCAGCCGAGGGAGCCAGCATTGTCCCAAGACATTTTCCATGATGTGGTCAGCATGGCTACACACCAGAATTCCCCGCTTGGTTCCGCGCGAGCAGCCAGTAAGCAAGCAGCTCCATTTGTACAAGCAGCACACGCGCAGGCCTGCCGCTCACTTAAATGGAGGGCTCACCCGCTCGCCAGCTGGCTTGTGCAAGTGAGGATGCACGGGTGCAAGCTTGCCGGCTGTTTCTTGCGGCGCGGAGCTCGGGTCTTGAACCCGGGCTGTCAGCTCGCCAGCTGACAAGCTCAGGGTCTTTAACTGCTGAGCCATCGCATCCCCTTTGAGAGAAGTAAGGTTGCATATATCATAAACCTTAAACCAGGGGTGTCAAACTGCCGGCCCGCAGGCCGGATGCGTCATCCGGAAGCCAAGCCCACCCACTGCCGGCAATGGCAAAACTGTCCCGAGACGTTGCGCGACGTCACGTGACGTTGCGAGCTCGACACGTATGCCTTAAAGGGACACTCACCCGCTTGGTGTGATATGAAGTTTTGGTTCGACATCTTCCTGGATAGTTTTGCTCCCTTCCTGCATTCTTTGCTGGAGCCTGAAATTGCTACTCTGGCAACACCGGTAAGTCCCCAAGCGCTGCTCCTTGTCCGGGGGTGGCTGCTCTTCTTCCAGACGGGCGATTTCATCCTCTAGTTCAGGCAGCACCGTGTGAACCGACTTACGGCGATTGCGGGATGGTTTCGGCTGGGCAGGAGGATCTGTGCACTGGCCCCGGCTCAAAGAGAAAGTGAAGGGCTGGGGCTTCAGCATGCTAAGGCTGCCGATGGAGCTGAGGATGAGGGTGGCTTTGGGGCGGCAAGAGAGGGAGGTGGGCGAATGACGGGACAGGGGACGGATGCGATGGTTGTCGGAAGGCAAGACGGGCCGAAAACCGGAGGAGGAAGCCCACGGGGCTTTGGGTTCGGTGATAGCTGCAAAGTCTTGCGGCCGGACACGGACTTTCTGGAAGAGGAAATAAAACTCAGAGTCGCCATGTGGTAGCGGCAACACGCAACCCTCGGGCACTGGGCTGGGATGGCCGAAAGTCAGAAGGTCTCCATCGTTCAGATCTACCCGCTGGCCGTGGGACATGCGGAGGGCATTGATGTATGTACCTGAAAGGATAATTACACAGGAGGAAAAGTGTTACAAGTAGTCTAGTCCTCCACTTATGACCGGCCGCTAAGCATTTGAAGTCACAACAGACTCCAGAAATGTACTTATGACCCAGGTTTGAAGTCTTGATGGGCAGTTCCCCGCACCCCATGATCACATTTTGGGCACATTTACGGCCATTTGCAGCATCCCAGTCACATGAACCTGATCTATGGTGGTTTTTTTGTCAGAAACTGACATTTACTTCCAGCTTCTGGCAAAAAATGCCCACTGTAGACAATGGGTTCGCTTAACGACTTTGGCATTCACTTAAGAATTGTTGCTGCTGCTGCTGCAAAAAAAAAAAGTTGTAAAATCAAGTCAATCCTATGATGACTAGCTTAAGGACAGGTATGACTTACAACCATAATTCTGAGTTCAATTATGGTTATAATAATAATAATAAAGTCAGAAGGGATCTTGGAGGTCATCTAGTCTAAACCCGTGCTCAGGCAGGAAACCCTAAACCATTTCAGACAAATGGCTGTCCAGTCTGTTCTTAAAAGCTTCCAGTGTTGGAGCATTCACAGCTTCTGGAGGCAGGTTGTTCCACTGGTTAATTGTTCTGACTGTCAGAAAATTATCCCTTAGTTCTAGGTTGCTTCTCCCCTTGACTAGTTTCCATCCGTTGCTTCTTGTCCTGCCTTCAGGCGCTTTGAAGAATAGCTTGACTCCCTCTTCTTTGTGGCATCCCCTGAGATAGTGGAACACTATCATGTCACCCTTAGTCAAGGTTTAAATGTAGTTAAATGCTGGTTAGCCACACCATTATCTTTTCCAAATGGGCTGGTATGTGCAAAACATATGAAGGGAAACTGTTCTTTACCCAGGATACATAACTGATTTATGACAGAAAGGAGCAACTGGCCACACAAGGCCCTCACCACCGCACAACTTTGTAGCCAGTAGTCTTCCTCTCAGGCTCTTGAGTGTGTATGGGCCAGTATTAGTTAGACACACTAATATGTGGAATTCTTCACAATCATCCCATTTAGCAGAAGCAGATAACCATAAAAGAAGATGGGCATTTAGAAAAGTGTTTTGTTATAAGTACCTGTAGCCACTTAATACTCAAGTTTACAATGAGGCATTTTAAAAAATATTGCACGTGTGTGCAGGTTCGAGAAGTGAAAAAAGAAGCATGTTTTCTAAGTGTGAGTTACAGGTGGTCGTTGACTTACGACAGTTCATTTAGTGATTGTTCGAAGTTGCAACGGCACCGACGAAAAGTGACTTATGATCCTTTTCACCCTTAACGGCCATTGCAACATTTCCATGGTCGTGTGATCAGAATTTAGATGCTTTACAACAGATTCATGTTTATGACGGTTGCAGTGTCATGTGATCACCTTGTGACTTATCTGACAAGCAAAGTCAATGGAAAAGTCAGATTCACTTAACAACCGTGTTACTGAGCAACTACAGCGATTCACTTAGCAACTGTGGCAAAAAAAGTCATAAAATGGGACAAAACAACTGTCTCACATAGCAACAGAAATTTTGGGCTCAATTATGGTCCTACGTTGAGGACTCCCTGCATTGTAGTTCGTTTCAGATCTGGCCTTTTGGGATGCATGTTTCTCCTTCAGAAATGAACTTGACTTTTCAAGTATAAGGTTAACACCCCTTATACAAACATTACCTGTACTAATCTAAGCAATTATTCAACTTCTGTGTTGTGGATTTTGTTCTGAAGCTCTCCAAATAAATGAGCAAATAAAAGCAATTCTTCTTAATTCTGAAAAATCCAAATGTGCTCAAATTCAATACCTTTAGGAAGATGTGTCTGAACTCTTTGGTATATTAGTTAAGGCACCAGGCTAGAAACCAAGAGACTATGAGTTGGACCAATCACTCTCTCAGCCCAACCCATCTGACAGGGTTGTTGCTGTGGGAAAATGTGTTGGCCACCTTGAGCTATTTATAAAAATAATAAAGTGGGATGTAAATAAACAATTAGGCCCGAATTGAGCAGCATAATTACAGGTAGTCCTCGACTTACGACAACCAAGCCCAAGATTTATGTTGCTAAGTGAGTTTTGCCCCATTTTACAACTTTGCTTGCCACAGTTGCTAAGTAAATCACTACAGTTGTTAAGTTAGTAACAGGGTTGTTAAGTAAATCTGGCTTCTCCATTGACTTTGCTTGTCAGGTTGCAAAAAGTGATCACATGGCTCTGGCACACTGCAACCATCGGTTGCCAAGTGACTGAATTCTGATCATGTGGCCACAGGGATGCTGCAACGGTCGTAAATGCAAAAAAACGGTCAGAGTCACTTTTTTCAGTGATGTTGTAACTGAAAAGGTCCCTAAATGAACTGTTGTAAGCCGAGGACTACTTGTATTCACAAGAACTCACCATGACTGCTACAGTCTACCAGGCCCACTCGCCATTCCCCCGCCATGCTGTCAGCATCCCGTTCTGCGTGTATCTCTGCGTGGACCCGGGAGATCAAGGCTGGGTTTTGCTCCGACACCAGAATGACATCACAAACTTCAGCACGGCGACCCAGACGATAAATGCAGCTGGGCTTGGCAGGTCGGAAAGTGTAGAGATCCCGGTTTGGCAAATCCCCAGAAGAGGCCGGGCCCATCCGGAGTAACTGGAAGCAGGGCAGAGCTTCAGAAAGCATGGCTAGATCTCCCTCACTCCAAAGACAAGTGTCCTGTCAGGTGACAAGCAGGTCTGGCAAGATTCAGTCACTCCACCCGAATGCCAGCAAGTTGACTTTCACACCTGTGGCAGCAGCAAAACTTTTTAATGGAAAAAACAGCAATACCAAGTGCAAGAGAATAGGGTCAATTGCAATCTGAGATTGCTACAAAAATTGGCTAAATGCCCCAAACCACAGGTTGTGCAATGACAGGTTCATCTCTACCTGGAGAAAAAAAAGGGGGGGGGGGCAGACAGGGCTCCTTCCATCAGCACACAGCTTCCTAGGTTAATCCTGATTGATTGAACTGCAAAGAAAAAAAAACAAGGCTTCCTCAGTCAGGCAACCTGTTTCATCTCATCATGACACACATTGGTTGATTATCAGCTGCAAGACCCCCCTTCAGACATTTAAGGACAATTTCCTCAAGAGCAATTTCTCGAGGACACCCGCGTTGCGGGAGCAAACACCCGTTTCTGCAAATTGCCATGGGAAGTTTTGCATGAAGTCTTTTTTTTTTCTTTTTAAACTCTGCTGCGAGTGCAGGAAGGTTCCAGGCTTCCAACTGCAGGAGAATAAATAAACCACGACCCTTAAAACTACTCGAAGCTCCCGAGTTGGCGGAAATCAGGATGCAGATCTCGACGGAGAGGCTCGAAACCGACTTTCGACTTTCTCAGCAGACCGGGATCCTCAAATGAATTCGGATTATTATTATTATTATTTTTGATCGGCGGCCAAGTTGCAGGGTTGTTTTTTTTTTGTCAGTCTCTCTGGTTTCCCCGGCAGCGAAGGCGACGGTGACCGCCCTACCTTGCAAGCAATTCGGGAACATCCACGCCCCGCTCTACCAGGTAACGCGGTTCCAGAACCCGGGCATCGCCGTAGCAACAATATCTCGAGGGTGGGAGGGTTCTTGAACCGCCGTCTCCTTGGCGACGCCTCCAATTACCTAGGAAAGCTCTTCTGGAATCTTATCTGCTCGCTTCTCGCCCAGGCGGCGGCGGCGGCGGCGGCGGCAAGCCGAGAGTTTCTCCGCTGGCGGCTCCTTGCAAAGCCGCTCCCCGGGCTCCGAGCGGCGCGCGCTGCCCTCCAATTGGCCCAGCTGAAGCGAGCGGAAGGAGGAACGGCAGTAACCTCCGATCCCTATTGGCCGCGCTCAGCGGAAAGCCCGCTTTCCCGTTGGCTGGAAGGCTCCAGAGGGCGGTCGGCGAGCAGAAGCGCGCGCGAGGCCGACCGCCGGGCTGGGGCGGAGAGGAAGGCCCTTGATTGGTTGGGGAGCGTCAGGGTAGAGCTCGGGCGTCGTGGCGGGTTCGGCCGGCGGAAGGCGATTGGGTGGCGGAAGGAGGAGGGCGGGCCCTTGAGGGGGCAGGAGGAGCGATAGCTATTGGCGGGATGGACCGCTTTGGCCCCGCCTTCCGAGCTTTGCTTTCTAGATAGAAAATTGCCTAGGGCTAGTAATCCTTGACTTAAAACAGTTCCGTTTAATGATGGTTCAGTTAGAACAGCACTGAAAAAAGCGATTTAGGATCATTTTTCACACTTACGACCTTTGCAGCATCCCCATGGTCATGTGATCAAAATTCAGCTGCTTGGCAACTAGTTTATATTCATGCCCTTTGCTGGCTCCCAGGGTCATGTGATCACTTCTTTCCGACTTTCCGACAAGCAAAGTCAAGGGGGAAGCTAGATTCGCTTAACACAGAGCCTTGGTGGAGCAGTGGGCTAATACCTCCTTAAGTAACACCAGCTGCCTGCAATTAGTGCAGGTTCGCATCCCACCAGGCTCAAGGTTGACTCAGCCTTCCATCCTTCCGAGGTAGGTAAAATGAGGACCCAGATTGTTGGGGGCAATTAAGCTGACTTTGTAATAATGCCGCTTGGGGTGTGTGTGTGAAAGCCCTAATAAGCAGGCATATACATAGAATGAAGGCTACTGCTAAGCTTGTAAGCCGCCCTGAGTCTTCGGAGAAGGGCGGGATATAAATGGAATAAAAATAAAATAAATAAATAAAATAAACCGGGTTACTAACTTACCAACTGCAGCAATTCACTTAACAACTGAAAGGCAGTGAAATGGGGGCAAAACCCACTTAACCCACTCTTGGCAACATAAACTTTGGGCTCAATTGTGGTTGTAAGTTGAGGGCTATCCTCGAAGGATGGGCAGGAGGTGAGGTGGCATGGGAATTCACAAGAAGGGTTCCTTTTTTGAAGAGCTGAATGTGGCACCTTTGAAGGAATGGATGGAAACTAATCAAGGACAGAACTAGCCTAGAAATAAAAGAGAAATGTTCTTACAAGTTAAGATTAATTGGTGGAAGGACTTGTCTTTAGAAGCTATAGGTCAGGGGGTGTCAAACTCAATTTCATTGAGGGCCACATCAGCATTGCAGTTGCCCTCAGGGGGCCGGGTGGGCGTGGCCTACTGGGTGGGTGTGGCTAGAGTGCATATGGCCTACTGGGTGGGCGTGGCCAGCTCTACATCATTCACAACAAGGGTGCCTATGGGGGCCTGGGCAGGAGTGGGACAGATCTGAGGGTCTCTGGCAGAAGGAGGGTCTCTGGGCCAGGGCCAAGGCAGTGGGGGCCGTTCCCTCACTGTTTCCAGGATGGCTTCGCGGGCCACATGAAACCATTTCACGGGCTGGATTCCCCCCCCCCCCCGGGCCTTGTGTTTGACATGTCTGCTATGGGTGCTTCATCGCTGGAGGTTTGTAAGAAGAGATCGACAGGATCTGCCTAAAATGCATAGGGTCTCCTGCTTGAGCAGGGGGTTGTACTAGAAGACCTCCCAGGTCCCTTCCAACTCTGTTATTCTTTTATTTAAGGGTCGACGGGCAAAAGAAATCCTTCTTCTGTTTTTCCCACACTCTGTATTGAAAAAAACAAGCAGCAGAGAGGGAACACCAGGCTAGCAATTCCAAAGATGCTTTTTCATGAGGCCACTGAACTTTCTTGTTTTTCTTTTCATAAACGCATGGCACAAGGTAGGGAGAACAAACCCATCAGGACAAGAGTCAGCAGTCCATCTGCATTTAAAAGACATAGGCCACTCTTTCGAAGACAGCAAAGTCCACATTTTGGACAGAGAGGACTGCTGGTTTGAAAGAGGGGGTCAAAGAGGCCATCTATGTCAAAATTGAACAGCCCTCTCTCAACAGAGGGGGAGGGATAGGACATCATCTATCTCCAGTCTACAACACAAGCCTTTCAGCAGTTCCAAGAAGGCTCCACACACATTTGCGCCACTCAGGTGACCCTGACAACACAGGTAAGCCTCCAGGTGGCATCAACAACTCTCTAAAAGAACACAAATGACCAGCTGTCTGCAAGGAGTATAAATCCTTCCATTCCCCACCATCCAGTCAGAGCTGAAGAAACTTCTTGGATGTGAAGTGAAATGTCTTCAAAGAAAAACAAGAAAGTCCAGCTGCTTCCTGAAAAAGCAATTTTGGGACAACCGTATCAAGATGACTGGCCGCGGGCCGGATGCATCATAGCGAAATCGTGCACACCCCATTGCCGGCAATGGCAAAAAAGTTGTGACACGTCACGTGACGTTGCGGGTTTGGCACCCCTGCTCTAACTGATTTTGGTGTGGCTTTGGTGAGATCATCCCAGGTGCCCTGAAACTGAATCTAATTAATGTCAAGAACACTACAGCAAGGAATAGGCCTAACTGTTATGTAACATCAATTGGTATGACTTTCAGAGGTCCTAAACTACTTTTCCCAATTCAAAAATGTGGGAGATCTGTGATCTGAGAAAAATCAGAACTTGATAAAAGAAGCAAAATATAAATTTATTTGCATCGTTTTATTACAAATATCTGCTCTCTATTGATTTCCAATTACCTTCCCACTGTATTTTTAAGTGTCCATAACGGTGTTTATATTTTTGTCAGGCTCTTCCTCCTCCAAGATAGCAGCACCCAGAGTTTGTAAGTTATCCAACACGGCAAATAGGGATTCTGTGAAAAGAATTTTTTTTTAAAAGGATATGATGTGATAGAGGCAGGAAGTCATCAACAAAATCCTGGATCAAACATCCTTAAGCTAGAAGGAAAAGTAACACTAAAATTTAGAAAAGATGACTCTTGAACTTTTTTTTTTTAAATCCCATTTGTATCCCGCCCTTCTCCGAAGACTCAGGGCGGCTTACAATCTAAGAAGCACAACTCAATGTGCTTAGCAATAGCCTTCATTCTATGTATAAAGGTAAAGGTTCCCCCGCACATGCGTGCTAGTTGTTTCCGACTCTAGGGGCCGGTGCTCATCTCCGTTTCAAAGCCGAAGAGCCAGCGCTCGTCCGAGGACATCTCCGTGGTCATGTGGCCGGCATGACTAGACGCCAAAGGCGCACGGAACGCTGTTACCTTCCCACCGGAGTGGTCCCTATTTTTCTACTTGCATTTTCACGTGCTTTCGAACTGCTAGGTTGGCAGAAGCTGGGACGAGTAACAGGCGCTCACTCTGCTACGCGGCACTCGGGATTCGACCCCCAAGCGACATTATTACAAAGTCAGCTTATTGCCCCCAACAATCTGGGTCCTCAATCTGGGTCCTCAACTTCTACAAATAAGCTATCAATAAGAATTGCAAAGGATTACAGGAAGCAAGATATGACAATGTTAACTAGAGATAACAAAGGGAAAAAAACAGAACTGTTGAAGAATGGATTCTGAAATTGACTGAATTAGGAGATAGTGAAATTAACTGCTTTAATCAGAGATAATGGACTAGACAGCTTTGTAAGAGACTGGAAACCATTCGTGGGACTTTCTATGCGCTAAATATCCCAGAGGGTTAACAGAGGGATTTGAAGATTAGTGTCATGTTTAGCTTAACGTTGGTAGAAGGGAGCATCCTACGTGTTAACCCTACATGTTAAATGTATTGCTCACGTTTTCCTCTTTTTTTTTGTAGTTTTTTTTTCTTTGTTACGGTTGAATGTGTGCTTTATTTGCTTTGTTTCATTCGGTTGGTTGGTTTTACTCTTCCGTATTTTATTTTTTATGACAAAACGGTAATATTTTTTTTTTTTAAAAAAAAGAGAAAAAATAGAATTCGCAGAGAACGAATCCATACCTTTAGGTGGAGGAGTAGTTCCTGCCTTTTGAATTGATTTAGCTGGGACTGCTGGCAGCCGGTTCTGTCGATACTGGGCTAATAGCCCTTCTTGCCTCAAGGTGGCCTGCAGGAGGAAGGAAGGAAGAAAGGAAGCAATCTTAATGAAAAGCCATCAAACGGGGCAGCAATTCCCCCCCCCCCCTTACTGCTTGAACATACCATTAACACGTTTTTGTCCCTCTCAAGCTCTTGCAGACGTCCTTCAAGACGGGCCATTTCCTGTTGTGTTGCAGACTCCTGAATTTTTGCCAGTTCCTCACTCCTGGCTTTGTCTCTGGCTGCCTGCCGCTCAGCTTGCCGTAGGGCAACCACTAAGGATATAAGCACATTTAAAGAGGGATTCATATTGCCGAGAGTGAGGAACACAAGCCTCTTGCTACCATATACGTGACTGCCCTAGAAGGTTAGTTAACTGACCCAGGCCATCTCCTGTGGATGGCAGCAGATCTTCGGAAGTTCAAATAAAGGTCATTTCAGGCTAAGTGCAAGACTTTTGGGTAGAATGGATTCCCCCCCCCCCCCGAATTGCAATCTACCGTCCAGAATTTTATTTATTTTATTTATTTATTTATTTATTTGATTTATATACTGCCCTTCTCCCGAAGGACTCAGGGCGGTGTACAGGGCAATAAAAATAAGAATACAGGATACAAGATTTAAAGTTAAATGATTGTGCCCAATGTAGTAAGTTAGTTAAAAATAATGTTAAAACCCCAAACCCATCAGACCAGGCCGGCTTGTTCGAATAGATAAGTTTTTAGATCACGCTGGAAGGAGCGAAGGTCGGGAGCCATCTGTAGTTCAGCCGGTAAGCGATTCCAAAGGACTGGTGCGCCCACCGAGAATGCTCTCCCCCTGGGGGTCACCAGTCGACTGCTCCCGTAGGTAATCCGGTAATCACTTGATAGTGAGAAGGGCAGCATATAAATTTAATAAATATTTTTTAGCATCGACCCCAGTAGTCCATCTCTCAACTTTAACTGCAGCTCGACTTTTTGTCAAAATCTTCTGTCATCCTTTTACCACAAATGGCTTTTTAAAAATACTTCTGCCACAGATAAAGCATCTTCAGCCTTTTTCCGTTGACAACTGCACGACAATTCTTACCTGCTTTGGCGTGCTCTCTCCGTGCTGTATTAAGTGCTTTTTCCATTTCTGAGAGATCCTTCCGCAGTTGAGTTTCAACTTCTGTTATCTTTTCCTGCAGGGCTGAGGAAGAAATGGCATTGACCTTAAATAAATGCCTCTCGCTATTGCTCGTAAGCCGTTTTTATAAACCTAATACCCTGAATCCCATGGGATCTCTGCTATTGGTGAATGTTTCTTTCTCATTTGATCACTGCCACCCGCCGCCAGCTCTCCATGCTTAAATGCAACTATCGAACCAAAATAGAGCCCTTTTGTTATGCATAGTTGCTCATCAGATTCATTGATTGTATCACCACTCATAGGTAATAAGCCTCCAATCTCAATTATATAATTTTTATATTTTAAGTAGGAAGATTTGGGGGATTTTGTATACGTCGCATAAGGACTCCAGCAATGAGTGGCCCATCTAGTATATGTATTCAACTGTTGAGACACCCGTTATGTGAATATATCAATAGCCATTTTGTTGCTTTATATCACAGATGATAGCGTTTGAGAAAATTACTGCATCTAGGAAGTCAGAATGAATTACTATAAACGAAGGAGCTGGAAAAAAAAACTTTGGAAGTCCTCCAATCTAATCACGTTCTGTTAGCCTGAAAAATTTACCTAACCATCTCATAAGGAATAATATCAGGGGAGAAAAAAACAACAACTGTCCATTAAGGAGGACTTCAAATAGATGGGAACCTTTTTAAAAACATATCTCAGTTGTATCTTCAATCCAGCCTTTCTCATGAAGCAAAAAAAACAACAAGAGTTCTTCACATTCAGGAAAGAAGGGGCTAATCCAGTATTTCAGGAAGGAGTAAGTCTAGGAATAAGTCTCTGAAACACCTCAGAAAATTCAGTTTACTGATAATGTACCTGAGATACAAAGTAAATCTTAATGCAGAGATCTAGCGTGTTGCAATTACATTCCTGCAGCTACAGGAATTTCTAATTGTTTCTCCTCATCCTAACAGAGAGAAAAAAAGAACCTTCTAATGCAAGAGCTCGTTCTCTGTAGAAATAAATTCTTCCCACCTCTGAAGAACTTAACATACCTCTCTCATACTCTCCTCTTAACTGTCCCACCTCCTCTCTCAAACTATCTGCAGCTCCGGCACTCCTCAGAAGCTCACGATTGGTTGTTTCCAGCTGCTTCTCCGTAACCTCCAGCTGTTGCCTCAGCTCCTGCTCTACAGCTGTCTTTGCCTCTAGCGTCTCCTGCAGGTTCTGCAAAGTTTCCCTCATTTTGCTCAGATCGGACTCCGCTGTTTGGTGGTAGAAGAAGAGGGAAAAGAAAAGAGTCAAAATGAGAACGGGAGACGACAGCAGAGCAATATTGTTACGTTCCTTCCCCAGAACCTGGGAAAAGCTGCTCCAATTCAGCCTTAAAAACAGGGAAGCATCAGTGAATGAACAAGGCCTCGTGGCCACATTATTTCAGACTGCAGCTGTGGACACAGATTAGGATTAGGATTTATTAAATTTATATGCCGCCCTTCTCCCTAAGGACTCAGGGCGGCTCACAACAATAAAATTTAAAAAACAAAGTAAAAAATTTAAAAAAGAATTAAAACAACAAATACAATAATTACAAGACATTTTAACCCAGTAAAAAGCCTAATTAAAAACCGTAGTCAGTCCAGGCCCGCTTGTTGGAACAACCAGGTCTTCACGTCACGGCAGAAGGACTGAAGGTCAGGGGCCGTCCGCAGCTCTGGGGGCAATTCATTCCAGAGGGTCGGCATGCCCACAGAAAAGGCTCTCCCCCTGGGGGTCGCCAGCCGGCATTGCCTGACCGATGGGACCCTGAGGAGGCCGACTGTGGGAGCGAACTGGGCGATGGGAGGTTGACATTGGCAGCAGGTGGTCTCGCAAGTACCCCAGGCCTAAGCCATGTAGGGCTTGAAAGGTAATTACCAGCACCTTGAATTGCACCCGGAGGGCAACCGGAAGCCAATGCAGCTCATGCAGGAGTTGTAACATGGGAGTATCGAGAAACTCCCATAAGCACCCACGCGGCTGCATTTTGCAACAGCTGAAGCCTCCAGGTGCACTTCAAGGGCAGCCCCATGTAGAGAACACTGCAGTAATCCAGGTGAGAAGTGACAAGGGCGTGGGTGACCGTGCATAGGGCATCTCGGTCCAAAAAGGGGCGCAACTGGTGCACCAGGCGAACCTGTGCAAAGGCCCCCCCTGGTCACGGCGGTTAGATGATCTTCCAGGTTAAGCCGTGAATCCAGGAGGACACCCAAGTTGCGGGCCCTTTCTGAGGGGGGCAATACCTCCCCCTCCCATCAGAAGAGATGGAACATGTTGGACAATGCGAGATGCCAGTATCCACAGCCACTCGGTCTTGGAGGGGTTCAGCCTGAGCCTGTTCCTTCCCATCCAGAAAGATTTCCTGTATCTCTGGGTGAAGGCACAGGCTAAAACAAGTTTTGTTTTTTTCCTTCTGAATTGCCCATTTTCTAGAATGTTGATCTGTGTGGAACACCTTGCCGGCCTGGCACCAACTGTCTAAAATACAACCGTAGTGAAATCACCTCTCTCTCTTGCTTCAGCCACTTTCTTCTCTATGAGTTGAGCCCCATGTTTAAGCTCTGCAGAGAGTCGGTCACGCTCTTCATGCAGCATATGTAACTCAGCTTGTAGGTCTTCATACGATGGCTGAATCCTGGAAAGAAATGGTGAGCAGGAAAGGTAACTGGTTTTTTTTATTGAAAAGTTTTAAAGTACATTTTTAGACATAAACCCCATCCCCCACTAACCCTAACCCATACCCTAACCCACCCAGTACCCCTACCTCCCCCATACCCACCCACCCCCAACTTCCCAAAGCTGAATACAGGGTATTATTTCTAACAATCTTAATCTAAAATATACTAACTATAATTACACTTTAAATCCAATCACGCTTTAACTCTCCTTAAACATCACAATATATCTCCGTTACAAATATTCTTCACATATCCCAAATTGTACCATTTCTACCTGATTCAAAACTTTCAAAATCCATTCTTCTATAGTAAACAAATCAGCCTTCTTCCAATATAACACTACCAAAAATTTACTAGTTATTAAATTTAGTTTCTATAACAATACAGTCTATAGTAAAACCCTACAAAAATAATTATAAAAAGAAAAAAGAAAAAACCTTATCTTTTTCTTAAAAATCTTACATATTCCACCAAATTACTTTAACTTTTAAAACTGTAATCTTTTACAATTCCACCATACATAATAATACATTGAATCATCACCACATCTGCAACATTTAGGAGGAACAGTAACTATTGAATCGTACTTGGGGCTTTCTCTTTTTGCCTTGTCTGCCGACAAATATATATTGTGACTTTACTGCACCGATGCTTAGAAGTTCTGGTTTCTAACTCAACCTCCCAATACAGATAAGTCCTCGACTTAAAAGAGTTCATTTAGTTTGGAGTTACAATGGCACTGAAAAAAAAAGTGATTTTTGACTTCTGGCATCCCCATGGTCACATGATCAAAATTCAGATGCATGGCAACTGACTCATATTTATGATGATTGCAGGGGCCATGTGATCCACCTTTTACAACCATCTGACAAGCAAAGTCAATGGGGAAGACAGATTCGATTCACAACCGTGTGTGACTTAACTGCAGTACTTCACTTAACAACTGTGGCAAGAAAAGTTGTAAAATGGGGGTGAAGCTCGTTCAACAGCAACAGAAATTTTGAGCTCAAGGACTACCTGTACTCAAAATGTTTTTCCTAACAAACTAGGGGCATCTACTCCAGCCTTTTCTCTCTCTGATATAATTCACCATACGTACGCCACAGATGGAAAACCCTTTTTTGGGTTTTGAGATTCCAGCATAGTTGTGTCCAACCTGGAGTCTGTAAAGGGATCTGGATGATTTGAAGTCACCTCTAAAAGTCAACAGACAGGAATATTTTGCCACATCTTTGCACGGGAGATGGGAGGGCTTTGGGTCATTTTAAAAGTTACAAAAATTTCAAACCATCCTAGAACTGTATGAGGGCACAAATGAGGTGCTGGGGTCCACATATAGCCCATGGGTCATAGGCAGTTCATTTTGCACTTTAGAGCAGAGGTTTCCAACCCCCAGTTCGTGGACTGGCACCGGGCCGCAGCATGCTATAAACCGGCCCATGCAAATAAGCAAAGCCCCATCCGCGGGATGCAGACAGTACATGAAAGCAGGCCCCACCACCACACCACCGGTCTGCAGAAAAACCTCTTTCCACAGAACCAGTCCCTGGTGCCCAAAAGGTTGGGGACCTCTGCTTTAGAGGTCTAACAGAGAGATGGGCTATCTGCAGAAAAGTGCAGCATTTTGTTGGAATTCAAAACTCCATAAATGCACTGGCTAGCCATAGGAAGTTGTCTATCAGCCTCAATACCCCTTCATAATAGCTGAGTCAGAATAAACTGTAATGTGCAAATGAGTGGAGAAACTGACACTGCCCCTTTAAATAAACTGAATTGTCAAGGGCTCATCTAACCTGCATTTTACAATACTTTTTTTTCTGGAAATTGGAATTATGAACTTACTCTTGCTCTATCCCTGCAAAGTGTTTTTCCTCTCGCTGAAGTTTTGCCAGTGCTATTTTTCGGCATACAAGCCCTAGAACACAAAATAGAAACTGAACTGTAAAAACAAACTGCTCGAACTGAGATGTATGTAAGGGTATAATTACAGCGTGGGAAGACGCTATTATATGAAATGTAATGGTTACCTGAATGAGTGCAGAAGTACCAGAGTGTAGGAAGCCATCCAATACACAACATAATGGATACATTTACATTTAATTCAAACAAAACCATCCCCTGACCCCTGAATACATAAAAGTCTGAGATTGTTTTTACTTGAAGATGAAAAGAAACAAGAGTTAGTGATCATTTCAATGGCAATAAGCCTAATCTTCCACCAAGGAAATACCCCAAATAAGGGCTCCAAATTTATTTCTTTACTTAAGAGTGTGGCATATCATACATGGACTAGCAATATATATTTACATTTCATCTAGATTAGTAGAACGTAAGAAAATATAAATGATAAAAAGATCTATGTTCAAATATCAGTGTCTAGGCCAGGGGTCGGCAACCTTAAATACTCAAAGAGCCACTTGGACCCGTTTCCCAGAGGAAAAAAATGCACTGGGAGCTGCAAAACTCTCTCTCACGCACACACGCGCGCGCGCACACACACACACACGGCTGGGAACTTGATTGAAGAGTTTAATTAAAGAGAAACAGAGGCTGCTTTGCATGAGTTCTCCCCCCCCCCTAGAGGGAGAAGGAGAGAGAGAGGGAGAACATTTTAATTGTTCTTACAATTGACAAGCACCATATTATAAGTTATCAATCACAATTACATTGCAGCAGGATATACATATATTTATACACATGTACGTATGTGTGCAAGTCCAACTTGATTTTGGGTAATTACAAGGATAAACACATGCAATATTCTAGGTTACATTTCTGGAAGAGGTTTGCCACTGCCTTCTTCCTAGGAGCTGAAAGGAAAGGAGTGATCCAAAATAACCAGTCAGGGCAGGACTAGAACTCAGGTTTCTCTGCTCCTTAATGACTTTACCAGACCAGACAGCAAAAACAAATGTTTAGTATTATGACTGTCTACGTATGCAGGAATCCAAATAAATATTTTTGCCTCAACACAGTAAAATAAATGGGAGCCCACCACCTCACTTGATATTTGGAGCCACTGTTTAAATATTAAGTTGTTACAGTACTGGGTACTATTGTAACAAAATGAAGCGCAAAGGGAATTTCCTTTATTTGTTTCAAAATGAACTTTTGTAAAACCACAGCTGAATTACTTTTTCTTGTTGTACAGGAAGTTAATATAAAGACTTCACGGTATAAAGCAGGAATGGGGAACCACGGCCCCTTTATGACTGGTGGACTTCAACTCCCAGAATTCCTGAGCCAGCATAGCTACTCAGGAATGGCTCAGGAATTCTGGAAGTTGAAGTCCACCAGTCATAAAGGGGCCGTGGTTCCCCCTGGTATAAAGAGTTAATTGAACAGTTATGGGTGGCTATAGAAATTGAATAAATAAAATGGGGGAAAACATGCCAGACAAGATTACAGTGAAGAGCAATAATGCCCAGATTGCTCCATAGCTTACCTTGGATGGTATCAACTCTCTTGGTTGCAAAACTGACCCTATTTCCCAGGCTCAAAAGCCGTGACAAAGCTGCCTTCCATCTCTCTTCCTGCCCCATCAGCTGCTGCTTTAGCCTAAAAAGCAATTTACAAATATGGTTGTGTTCTTCAAGTGCTGATCCAAAGGTCCTTTCCCAAAAGGCAACTGGACTTTCTTGTGTTGTTTTTTTCTTCCTGAAAACATTTTATTCTTCTCTTTCTCTTCACAACTGAGCTTTGGGCTCAATTGTGGTTGTAACTTGAGGACTATCGTACTCCAATGAAGAACTACCAATGATTCCAGTTTTTTTAATGTGGAGTAAGGCAAGTATGGGATACATGATTGAAGACATAAAACTATTCAAGATACAGAAAATGAAAGTCAGGAACATTTCCCTCTTGCAATACTAGCTTTTTTTATGTAATCCACTGAAACTAAATGCTGAGACAGTCAGGATCCCTCTAGATCAGGGGTGTCAAACTGCCGGCCCACAGGCCGGACGCATCACGAAGAAACCGCGCCCACCCCATTGCCGGCAATGGGGAAAAAATTCCGATACGTCGCGCGACGCCACGAGTTGTCTGCTCTACATCAGAAGCCCTGCTTTTCCCAACAAATAGTTAAATTGTGGAACGTGCTGCTGTCAAATGTGCTGATGGACACTAAACATAAGATTATTTTAAAAAGACTGGACAAATTCATGAACGGTTATGCTACTGATACCATCTCCAGAATTATAAGCATTCTTTAAATACCAGCTGCCACGATGCAACAAGAGAAAAGGGCTGGGCCCTCCTGTCCACGCTTGTAAACATTCCAGATATACTTGGCTGGTCAATATTGACACAGAAAACTAGACTAGATAAGTCAGCTGCATGATCCTAAATGGGTCGTCTTGTGATTAAAAGGGGAGAGCACCAAGAAAAGAAGTGGAGTAGAAGTCACAGTGGATCCTGCACTGTTTGTTGTTGTCCAACAAAATGTCTCATAAATGAAAGGGGTGCCACCCAAGACAGCTAATCTGTTATTTGATTTATATTCTGCCTTTCCTCTAGGTCAGCGGTTCTATACCCCGCACCCCTAGAACGCTCCTGATATATTCTTGCACCCCTTACAAAAGTTCAAAATAATGGCAACGAATTATGCATATACACTATAATTTTGAAAACCCCATTTTTTTTTGCACCCCTGCCTAGAGTATCATCTCGCACCCACCCCACCCAGAGTTCCCCGGTTGGGAACCTCTGCTCCGGGTTCTCAAGTGACTTGTGGAAAGTCTCCTTTTTGTTATTTGCAATAACAAAATAACGAGAAGGTGAGAGAGAGAGGGCAAGGCATCTTCCAGCAACAAGCTAAGGCAAACAAACTGAATCGGAATTTGATGAAAAGCCAAGAATCCATTCCCACCCACCCCTTACCTGCTGACAAAGTCTGCCAGTTCCCGAAGGGCTCTTTCCCCAGCCTCTGCCCTCTGTCGAAAACCATGCATTTGTTCGTTGGAGCGCAGCAACTCTGCTTGCAGAGTCTGCAAGAAAAGGGAGGTTCTTTGTGGCCTGTTGAATAGTTCTAAAAAAATTAATTCTGGTGATCTCTTCAAGAATATACCATGATAAAGTGGGCACAAAATATTCAGGAACCAATTTCGTTGGACACCTGGGAGATAATTTGGGTCAGAAATGTTAAATTTACTCAGGCTCAAAATTTAAGAGAAAATTTTTATAAAATGTTTTATAGATGGCATCTGGATCCCAAGAAGTTGTCCAACATGTATCCTAATTTACAGTCTAAATGTTGGAGGTGTGGTAGTTTAGAAGCTACCTATTTTCACATGTGGTGGACTTGTAGAAATATAAAAGCTTTTTGGATTAAAATTTGGTGGAACATTCAAAAGATTTTTAAGAGAAAGATAAAGTTTTCTCCGCAATTGTTTTTATTGGGTATTGTTGTAGATTGTGATGTTAAAGAAACTAATTTGATGTTGAATATGATAACAGCAGCACGGTTACTGGTGGGACAATATTGGAAGAAGGATAGTTTGCCCACTATAGAAGAATGGGTGTTTAAAGTTTCGAATCTTGCAGAAATGTCTAAGATTTCTGCTTATTTGAAAGATCATTCACAGGAAAGATATATTTCAGTTTGGAGATGGATAAATTATATTCAGAACAAATATGGGACTAAAAAGTTCCATTTAGCTTATGAGTAGATTTTAGTGGGATATTGTTATTGGTACTTGTTTGTAGTTCATGTTAAAGGGGAGTTAAAGCACATTATGAATTTGGTTAATTGTATATTATGCAAATTTTTATTTAGAATATGATTATTGTAACTATAATCCTGTATTTAGCTCTGGGAAGTGGGGGGGGGAAGTGGGCGGGTTTGGGGTGGGAGGGATTTGGGGATATATTGTAAAATTTTGTTTTTGTAAAACTCTTTAATTAAAAAAAATATATATACCATACAAGAGCAGAAACTCTTTAATGCTCTTGCAAGGCCCTGTTTTAGAATTAATTAACTCTGCCCAATAGATAGATTTTATAATCCAATAGTCTCCTAATGGTTAGGAGAGAAGAACCATCGAAGTAGTAAAAATAGTAAAAAATATGAAAATTCCCCCCCCCCAAAAAGGGAGGGGAGCAAAAAATAGTGGGGGAAAAAAAGAGATTACCCCAAAGAGCATAAAAATGAGAAAAGAAAAAGAAGAAAAAAAGAAAAATGGAGAAGGAACACAAAAAGGGAAGAAATAAAGAGACATAACAAAGAGAAAAGTTATTTTTTTTAAAAAAATGGTAAAAGCAGGTAATAAAAATAGGTAGAATGTAGTAAAATAGGTAAAATCGTCAAAATAGTAATTTACCATCCTTCCAACGTTGGTAAAACGAGGGCCTGGATTGTTGGGGGCAATAGGCTGACTCTGTAAACCACTTTAGAGCACTGTGAAGCGGTACGTTAAGCCTACGTGCTAGTGCTTTTGCTAGATCAATTCTATTTATTTTAAAAAAAAATTTACCTCCCATCTTCTGATGGCTACCAAGAATTTCCAACATCTTTTCCTAGGCAGACAGCAGTAAAAAGTACACAAAGGTTACCCCCTTGGCACCGCAGTTTCTTTATTCCGGGGCAGGGGGCTACTACCATCTGTTTTGGTTGGGGAAAACATTAGAGGTGAAATTCACATTAGAGGTGAAATTCTCATGGCCCCCCTCTCAGGGGACTGCGGAAAGCACCAGCATCAGAAGCTGCGTGTTCATTTAGAATCTCTTCCTTGTTGAAATGAAAGACCCAAAATAGTCCTGAGCCATGGATAACAGGAAAATAGGAGAACTGAACTGTTCCCAGTCTTATGCTGCAAAGAGAACCAACTCCTGGCTGCTCTGACGCTTTGAATTAATAAAGAGATCGCCCTTCTCTTCTTCGTCTATGGGAAACAAACTATTAGGCCTTGAAATCTGCCCGTCCCCTGGGAGACGAAGGGATCCCAAATGATCCCTATCGTTGTCGCTCCAGACTCAGACAAGACACCTCCCTATTCGCATACCTCCTTACACCCAAAGGGATCAAAAGCAATTCGATGGCTGTAATAGGTTGGTCCGGCGAGGCCAGTCACCATGTTGCTCAAACGATAAATTAAGGAGAAACTGAATTATGTACAGCTCTGCGAAAAGTCCCAATTCCAGAGCAAGGCAGAATGTAACTAGGATAGCAACTGCTTCTTCTCATTCTCGGGACTGTTTTATAAACTTTTTACTTTGGCCACACTAACTCAGCTTTCAGAAAACACTCTTCTCTGTAGGAAAATGAACAGTGCACCCAAGAATATAAAATCAGTAGTTTTAATACATAGGTAAAGGTAAAGGTTCCCCCGCACATGAGTGCTAGTCGTTTCCGACTCTAGCACTCTGTTTCAAAGCCGAAGAGCCAGCGCTTGTCCGAGGACGTCTCCGTGGTCATGTGGCCGGCATGACTAGATGCCAAAGGCGCAAGGAACGGTGTTACCTTCCCACCGTAGTGGTCCCTATGTTTCTACTTGCATTTTTACGTGCTTTCGAACTGCTAGGTTGGCAGAAGCTGGGACGCGTAACAGGCGCTCACTCTGCTATGCGGCACTCGGGATTCAACCCGCCAAACTGCCGACCTTCCGATCGACAAGCTCAGCGTCCTAACCCACTGAGCCACCGCGTCCCTTTAATACATACACACTTGCTATCCAAGCAAAGGGAATATTAGAGAATAAGTAGACTGCACTGAAATCAAAATTAAAGCCACACCCCTTCTCTACAGTGGTTACACTTTCCTTCACTGAGGAAATCTCTCTTGAAACACGGCTAATCCTCCTCCTTTGATTTTCCTCCATCAATTACCAATTGCTGTCCGTCACTCCAGGGACAACCATTTCCAAATAATACAGAGGGAGTCACAAAACCCTTCTGCTTCGAGAGGGGTCGCACGATAATAAATTACCTTGTTTCTTACTCTTTCCATATCAGCTTCAGCCGTTTTGTCCTCAAGACTGTGGAGCAGCAGCACTGCTCTCTGTTCACTAGATGCCACCCCTTCGTCCAGGTCTTTCACCTGGGGACAGTGAATTAGCCACTTATTTATTGGATTTTTATACCACCTTTATTAGTTTATAAGTAACTCAAGGCAGTGAACATACAGGATACTCTTTCCCCCCTATTTTCCCCACAACAAACAAAAAAAAAAACAACCCCTGTGAGATGGGGTGGGCTGAGAAAGATTGATCCAAAGTCACCCAGCTGGCTTGCATGGCTAAAACAGGACTAGAACTCACAGTCTCCTGGTTTTTAGGCCAGCACCTTAACCACTACACTAAATCAGCTCATATTTATTGGGTTTCAAGGCTGTCAACTCCAAAGACTCTGAAGGGCTTGCAGTTTTAAAAAGCCCATATAAGGCCAGATTGTTTGTTTGTTTGTTTGTTTATTATGGAACTTATTTATTTATTTATTTAATTATATGCCGCCCTATCTCCCAGAGGACTCAGGGCGGCTAACAGCAATAAAAAACAACAGTACAAAAGTTAAGAAAAAAATAAATAACAGCCCCAAATATTAATTACACAGTTAAAAATTAAAACTTTTAAAAACCCATCATCAATCCAGGTCAGCCTGATGGAAAAGGAACGTTTTGAGGTCGCGGCGAAAGGACCGGAGATCCGGGGCCATCCGAAGCTCAAGGGGGAGTTGGTTCCAAAGGGCTGGTGCTCCCACAGAGAAGGCCCTCCCCCTGGGGGTTGCCAGCTGACATTGTCTGGCCGACAGCACCCTGAGGAGGCCCTCTCTGTGTGAGCGCACTGGGCGATGGGTTCGTCCCCGGCAGTAGACGGTCCTGCAGATATCCCGGGCCTAAGCCATGTAGGGCTTTAAAGGTAAGTACCAGCACCTTAAATCTCGCCCGGAAGACAATCGGTAGCCAATGCAGCTCACGCAGGAGGGGTGTAATATGGGAGTATCGGGATGCTCCCATCACTACCCGCGCGGCCGCATTCTGCACCAGCTGGAGCCTCCGGGTGGTCTTCAAGGGCAGCCCCATGTAGAGAGCATTGCAGTAATCTATCCGAGAGGTAACAAGTGCATGAGTGACCGTACGTAGGGCATCTCAGATGCAATGCTACTTAAGTTTTATACTGTACTGTGCTTCCAAGCATGTGAAATCCTTTCCGTGCACCGTTATACATTTTATTTCTCACCCGTCTGCCACCAGATTCTAAGACAAAGATGGATAAAACAATAAAACCAAAGAAACAATAAAACAACCATGAGTGGGATTCGGCAATGTAAGTGGCGTACTGTGAGCTCCACTTCAAATAATACAGGACCCAGTGAAAACTGAAGGCACGGCAATGGTCAAAACCAATCACATGAAACCAAAATTATATAAACATGAACAGTCCGTATTAGTTTTTAGTAACTTCCCCCTTCTGTAACGCTAAAACATACCGTGCTGTGATAATTTTTCAGAAAATTTTGGGAAGCTTTGGGAAGTCGAGAGGCTGCGCACTCTTAATTTAAGAGCCAGTGTTATAATGCAGATGATGTAGGAGCTGAGGCTGTCATTGGCTTCCCCTAAAGCAGCGGTAGGCAACCTCGGCTCTTTTATGACTCATGGACTTCAACTCCCAGAATTCCTGAGTCAGGAATTCTGGGAGTTGAAGTCCATGAGTCATAAAAGAGCCGAGGTTGCCTACCCCTGCCATAAAGCCATCTAGTAACTCATAGCTAAAGGCAAAATCTGAACTACAGATTTCTTGATTCAGGTTCAATCTCTTAGCCACTAACCAAGTTCAACCCATGAATTTTTCATATAACCTCATTCATATTAACTAGTAAGCCAAACAGCCTCACCACATGGTGTCAAGTACTTTTATCCCCCTAGGTCAGGGCTTTTCAACCTTTTCACCCATTGTACCACTTTTAGGATATGGCAACATCCGAGAACCACCAGTCGCCTAGCAAGGTGTCAAAAACTTGATGAGCAAAAAAAAAAGGGAAAAAGTGATGAAGTACAGGTAGTCCTTAACTTACAACAGTTCACTTAGTGACTGTTCGAAGTTACAATGGCACTGGAAAAAGTGCTCCCCAAGCCACAGCCAAGCAAGACACCTCCTGTCTGAAGTTTTCATTGTTGTGAGCATTTCTGTTCAGGCTTGGCAGCGGGGGTGGGGTGGGGGGTGTTTGGTTTTTATTCCCCCCCACCCTCTGCTGGGTGGTTGCAGCAGGTTTTGGTCACTTCACATGACCCTGGGACACTGACCGTACGTTCCAGCTGATCGGCACTTCTGAACTCAGCAGAAGTGCCAGGATCAGCGCCGAACTCCACCTGGATCCTGGCGTTGATCCTAGCGCTTCCGCTGAGCCCTGACAGCCCTGCAGCTCCAGCCATCTCTCGCTCAGGCTTCTGCGGTGCTGCCACTGGTTCAGCTCATTCCCCTCCCCGGCTACCAATTTTCTAGGATGGTCGCGTACCACCTGCCAGGTGCCAATGTACCACAGGTGGTACCCGTACCACTGGTTGAAAAGCCCTGCCCTAGGCAACTAGAATTTTTCATTGCCACCACTCACGTCTCATCAGAAAATTTAGGTGCTCAGCATTCTCTTCTCCCCCACCTCCTCCCAATCTTTCCTGACAAACCTAGAAATCCTAGTTTTACAGGGATAGAGAACATACCGCCCTCCCGAGGAATGTATTGGGGCGATCGGTATATGCATTTAATCAATCCAACCAAATCAACCAGGTTGGTATGTTAAGGTGTTTCTATTTTTAAAACGCACAACAACTTGTATTTTCTGTGTGTATTCTAATCCATTCAAGCCTCCGGTCCCTCTTCACGGATACGCCGTACCTTCTTCTCCAAACGTTTAGTGTCATCCCTGTGGCTCAGCTCCTGAGATTTCAGCTGCACCAGGAGAGAAAATACTTTCTCCCGCCATCTGGTCAGCAGGCACTGAAGTTTGTGTGACGACTCAGACTGGAGAGGGTCCTGGAGATGCACCTGAGAGGATAAAGCACAAAATCAAGACATCCAACATACTTATCACACCTTTCTACTCAGACACCAGGGAGGGCAAACGCACCACTGGTAGCGTATAGAAAAAAACAAACAAACCAAAGTCTTGTTCTCACAAATGCTAGACGTTTCCAGACGCAAGTAAAAACTTCCACACACACACAAAACTCAAAAATGATCCAAGCTTTTTAAAAGCCCCTGGAAATCCCATCGTTTCGGCAGGGCTACATCCCTTCCTCCCACCTTTTTTCTGTTTCTGTAACTAGGACCACGGTGCACAACATGGCATCCAGAGAGAAACACGAAAATAGACATCGCTCTTAGATCCTGCTAGGCTCCCACCACACCGTCTGACTTTTTTACATTTAAAAATTTGTCTAATTAAAAATGAGTTGCAACTCTTGCCTCCAACACTGTTGTTAAGAATGTTTGTAGTCTCACTGTTTTCTTAGAAGGTGAACGTGACAAGAGAGCCAGTTTGGTGCGGTGGTTAAGGCATCAGGTAGAAGGAGCCGTGGTGGCGCAATGGTTAGAATGCAGTACTGCAGCTAATTCAGCTCACTGCCAGTAGTTCAATCCTCACCGGCTCAAGACTGACTCAGCCTGCCATCCAAGGTCGGTAAAACAGACCCAGATTGTTGGGGGCGATATACTGACTCTGTAAACCGCTCAGAGTGTGCTGTAAAGCACTGTGAAGCGATATATAAGACTACGTGCTATTGCTATTGCTACAAAAGGGCAAGACTGAGTTCCAGTCTGGCTTGAGGCACAAAGCCGATAATCTGGAGCCAGTCATTTTCTCTCGGCCCTAGGAAAAAAGGCAATGGCAAACCATTTCTGGAAAAACCTGACTAGAATAGTGCAGAGACATGTCCAGGCAGTCTCCAAGAATCAGTCGGGACTGATTCTTGGAGCAATCATAATAAGCAGCAGAAGCCCTGTGTCATGTTTCATGCTATGTTTATAAATGGGGGGGGGAGCTTTCTTGACAACAGTTACTACTGTTTCCCCCAAAAATAAGACCGGGTGTTTTTTGGATTTTTTTTGGCCTCCAAAAGAGGCACCAGCTCTTATTTTCAGGGTGGGGGTGGGGGTGTCTGCCCAGCAAATCGACTTCTTCTGGGGCCAAAGGAGCAGCTTCATTTTGCAGCTGCATTCCAGTCTACATTTTGCAGCCAGGCCTTTCCGGAAGGCCTATACAGCTGAGTACCAAGCTATGGATTCAATCCATAGCTCAATTCTCGGCTGCAGTGGCCTTCTTGGAAAGGCCTGGCTGAGAAATGCCGGCCTGGCTGCAGAAGACGCCACAGAAGAAGTGGGCCAGCGAAGAGAGACCTGGCTGCAAGGTAAGTGGGTGTGGGGCGTGTGGGGCAGCTCCACACCCCCACTCCAGCTTGATTTTTAGGTGTGTGCCTCGCCCCAAAAACTAGGGCTTATTTTCAGGGTAGGCCTTACTTTTGGGAAAACACAGTACCTCTTCATTGTGCAGGAGCTATGGGTTCAGAAGCTGTGATGATCATGAACAATATACCAAAGAGTCGGGCAAAATATAATCCAAAGATATAATCTTCTTTAGTTGGCAGTAAAGTTTCCTCCAGAATTAGTAACTCTACTTCTGCACACTCATTCATTATTTATAAAATGTCTAGGCTTTTTTTTTAAAAAAAAATCAAAACCAATGTTTTAAGTATGATACAATTCATTACAACTAAAAAGAAATATAAACCAATTTAAAATAAACAATAGAACTTTAATGCACCCAATTGTAAAATAGCGTAACAACACCCAGTCAGACCAGAAGAACAGAACAGTGCCAATATAACTCAAAGCCCAATGAACAGTTATGTCTCAACTTGTCTAAAAGCTTAAAAGGGTTAGGACCCAGCCATATCTGAACAGGGGGAACTTCCACAGCTGGTAAAATTCCACTACCTGCGGTTGCAGTGGATTCCTGCAGAGCAGGGGTTTGGCCATACCAGGGGTGTCAAACTTGCAACGTCACATGACATGTCACGACATATCGTGACATTTTTTCCATTGCCGGCAATGGGGTGGGTGCAGTTTCGGCATGACGCATCTGGCCCGCAGACTGGCAGTTTGACACCCCTGGGATAGACGATCAACAAAATCCCGTCTAACTCTTACATTCCACAATCTAGTAGCAATTTGTGCTGAGAACGTTCTCTTTCAGGTCACCGCAAAGCAGCTCCTTAGCACACAGGGTACCTGCAAAAGGCCATTTCCCCTAACTGACAGGCAGAAGGCGGCACTTGTAATATACGGTATCCAGATCTTACATTATATAGAGCTTTACATTCCATTGTACGACAATTATGGCAATGCTATCTGGATCATTATATTCTAAACCCCAATTAGATAAAGAGATCAGAAGCTTCTGAAGTGCTCAAATGGAATCACCTTTTTCCCAAGCTCAGTCTCCTGTAGAGTCAAGATATCGCCTAACGAAGCCACACGGACCTGCAGAAGTTCAGCTGTAATTTTCAGAGCCTCCTTCTCATCCTCAAGTTGCTGAAACAAAAGAAAAATGGTGCGCAGGTAGTGACCATTCAAAGTTACAATGACACTGGAAAAAAAGTGATTTATGACCATTTTCCACTTACAACCATTGCAGCGTTACAACTATAGTCACATGAACAAAATTCAGGTGCTTGGCAAACTGGTTTGTATTTTATGACAACTGCACTGTCCTGGGGTTATGAGACCTGGTAACCTTTCCAGCCGGCTTCCAACAAGCAAAGTCAACGGGGAAGCCAGATTCACTTCATAACTGTGGCTAAAAGATCATAAAATGGGGCACAACTGACTTAAACAACGGCCTTGCTTAGCAATGGAAATTTTGGATTCCACTGTGGTCATTTAAGTCGAGGATTACTTTCACTTTTGGAAGACAAGGAGTGTTGCGTTCAGAGAAATAAAAGAACATGACCCACTCATTCAGTGTGCAGGCTATTTTCCTTTCAGTTCTCTACAACTAGAGGTCACCCAATGAACTGAATTGTGGTCCTGAAAGTATCAGGAGTGTGTGTGTGTGTGTGTGCGCGTGCAAACGCCCGCAAACACACACATACACGTAAATCCCCCGTGCATGTTCAAATGGGGCCGCTAGTGCCCGTGTGGCAGTGCTATTGTGAGTGGGTGGAGCTCGGCAGCTATACCCGGTGGCCGGGGGCCAACAGGCTGTGACCCGGTACCAGGTCGCAGACCATTGATTGGGGACCCCTGGATTAGTGGGCTTCCTAATGGAGCTGGCTGAAAGAACAGACAGCTGAACTCAATGTGCCAGGGCCCTGTATTTGTTCTCACCTGAAAGTATCAGAAGTGTGTGTGCGTGTGTGCGTGCAAACGCGCGCAAACACACACACACGTACATCAACTCGAGGATTTGCTACCATGAGATGTAGAACCGCTGCTGATGGATTAGTGCAGAATTCTTCAACTTTTCCAGCTTGGAGGCCCAGAAGGAAAGGGAGCAGCAGGGAAATGTGCGCGCGGGCAGCCCCTTGCACGACGGCACTAGCGTGCATGCACATACACAAGCGGGCCACGTGCACCCACGTGGCAGCAGTGCTCGTGTCCCCCGTGTATGCGCAAATGGGGCCGCTAGTGCCCGTGTGGCGGTGCTACTGTGAGTGGGTGGAGCTCGGCAGCTATACCCAGGGGGCCGGTGGCCAACAGGCTATGACCCCGGGACCAGGTCGCGGACCATTGGTTAGGGACCCCTGGATTAGTGGGCTTCCTAATGGAGCTGGCTGAAAGAAGAGACAGCTGAACTCGATGTGCCAGGGCACTGTATTTGTTCTCACCTGTATTCGATTTATCAGCTGTTCCTGTTCAAAACCAGGTTTACTTGACTTCTGCTCCCCCACATAGGTCTTTAACTGCAGCACCAAAGCATTCTGGGAAGCCAGTTCTGCCTCAGTCACACTGGAAGAAAGAAACCAGAGACCTTGAATAAAATCCCTGTACCAAGGTGGCTCAGTGGGTTAGGACGCTGAGCTTGTCGATCAGAAGGTCGGCAGTTTGGCGGGTCAAATCCCGAGTGCCACGTAACCAGCCGCAATATAGCCCCTAGGCAGCAGCCAATAGGTTTGAAACAACCATTGCCGCGTGGGGATAGCCAATTACAGCACAGGAGACTGGTAGTCTGGGTTGCTGGAGAGCTGTTAGGTGCTCCAGCAACCCACGTGGTGTTAAATAAGAGCCCAGTACATAACACCAACACTGGAAGTTTTTAAGAAAAGATTGGATAACCAATTGTCTGAAATGGTATAGGCCAGGGATCTTGTTGATCAGAAGGTCAGCAATTTGGCGGGTCAAATCCCGAGTGCCGCGTAACAGAGTGAGCACCTGTTACTCGTCCCAGCTTCTGCCAACCTAGCAGTTCAAAAGCATGTAAAAATGCAAGTAGAAAAATAGGGACCACTATGGTGGGAAGGTAACAGCATTCCGTGCGCCTTTGGCGTCTAGTCATGCCGGCCACATGACCACGGAGACGTCCTCGGACAAGTACTGGCTCTTCGGCTTTGAAACGGAGATGAGCACCGGTCCCTAGAGTCGGAAACGACTAGCACGCATGTGCGGGGGAACCTTTACCTTTACCAAGGAAGGGAGTGTAGAGATGGAGGTCAAGGATATGAAGGGACCCTGCGCAGCAAACTGCCTGCCTTAGTATCCTGATATCTGCATGTCTATGAGCTCATTCCAATTAGCACTGCCAAGGATTACCAAGAACCAGCTAGATAAGAGAGACTCTGCCCTGACTGGGATGTTCGGATGTTCTTTAAGATTGACTAAGGAGTACACCAATAAACAATGCTTTTGCTGTGCATTATTTTCTTCTTGTTAAAACTGTATAAATACAATATACTCTGCGTAGGCAGACAGACATTTTGGGGCACCCTGCGATGACTGGTCTCTGAATCCCACAAGTGTGAAGAGGGGATGAAGACATAAATCAACCTGAGTTGGTTCTGGAGTGTATCTTTTTTCTCCCTTAACTGGCTGGCCTCCTTACGCTGGGCTTCTAAATCCTGCTGGAATGCACATATCTGCTGCTTCAGGGAAACCACTTCAGCTTCATAGGCTTCAGACAGCTTATCCAACTGTGGGAAGAAAAAAAAAGAAGCAGCTGGAGACTTGAGACATAAGCTCACCTCTATTATTTGAAGCTACAGGTAGTCCTCAGTGTACGACCACAACTGAACCCAAAATTTCTGTCGCTAAGTGAGGCAGTTAAGTGAGTTTTGCCCCATTTTTCCCACCTTTCTTGCCACAGCGGTTAAGTGAACCACTGCAGATTAAGTCAGTAACACAGTTGTCAAGTGAATCTGGTTTCCCCATTGACTTTGTCAGAAGGTCGCAAAAAGGGATCACACGACCCCGGGACACTGCAACCGTCATAAATATGAGTCAATTGCCAAGCATCCGGATTTTGATCATGTGACCAAGAATTCTGATCGCCGTTTATGCTGCAACAATTGTTAAGCGTGGAAAAAAATGGACTTAAAAGACGCTTCTTCTTTCAGTGCCGCTAACTTTGAACCGTCGCTAAACTGTTGGAAGTCGAGCACTGCCTGTAACTGCTCTCCAAGGCTTTCTTTTCCAGAGAGCTTTGCAACTTATTTTATCCTATGTCTTTTCTAAAAAAAATAAAATAAATAAATAAATCACCTCTCAACATGTTTTGTTGAGAGCCCTGGCGAGGCAGTGGTTTCGAAGGCAGTATTGCAGGCTGACTCTGCCCACAGTATGGAGTTCGATCCTGACCGGCTCGAAGTTGACTCAGCTTTCCGTCCTTCTGACATCAGTAAAATGGGGACCCAGACTGTTGGGGTTTACATGCTGGCTCTGTAAAGCGCTCACACAGGGCTGTAAAGGGCTAGGAAGCGGTATGTAAGTCTAGGTGCTATTGCTATTTTGCGCTCTGCGGTTACCTTGGTTTGGTACTCTTTCAGCACGGACTGTCGGCATTCTTGAACCCTGGCCTCCTGCCTCCTCCGTTCCACTTCTCTCTCTTCCCTCATCTGCTGCAGCTCTCCCTGTGCCAGGCTGATTTCATGGTTGCTCCTTTCCTTGGCTGACTCCAGTTCCTCCCTCAGCGAACCAGCTTTCAGTTGGCTTTGCTTCCTAAGCTCTTCTAATTCACTCCTTAGGGCCTCTTTCTCTTGCTGACTACTTTTCCTGACTTCTTCCAATTCGGTCCTCAGGGCAGCAACTTCAGTAAGTTTCTGGCTTTTGAGTAATGTCAGTTCTCCTTGGAGATTGGACAAGGCACTTTCCCGAGCAGCCATGGTTGCCTCCTGTCGGGCAGAGGAAACTCGGAGGGCGCTAACGTCCGACTCCAAGCGCTGGATCTCGTGGAGCTGATGGGAGATGATTTCGGCCTGTTGAGACATTGCCAGGGTCACATTTGAAGGCTCAGCCAACCTATCCAAGGACCTTGGATACAAGAGAGGAAGATGTCAGGACGTTCTCCTATCTCAAGGGAGAAGGCTCTAAGCCAGGGGTCTTCAAACTTGGCCCTTTGATGACTTGCGGACTTCAATTCCCAGAATTAGGCTCTAGGCCAGGGGTCTTCAAACTTGGCCCTTTTATGACTTGTGGACTTCAACTCCCAGAATTCCTCAGCCAGCGTGTCTGGCTGAGGAATTCTGGGAATTGAAGTCCACAAGTCATAAAAGGGCCAAGTTTGAAGACCCCTAGCCTAGAAAGACTTCCCCATCCCGACTGCAACCTTCCAGACGTAGCCCAAAGATGCTTCTTCACAAGGCAACTGGACGTTCTTGTTTTTCTTGGAAGACCTTTCGCTTCTCATCCAAGAAGCGTCTTCAGCTTCTTGGATGAGAAGCGAAACGTCTTCCAAGAAAAACAAGAACGTCCCATTGCCTCATGAAAAAGCATCTTTGGGACAATTATGTGCTGGATGACTGAGAAACTCCACAGATTTCTAGAGGTGTGAGCTTCAGTTCACAGAATCTTCCAGCCATCATAGCTATTGCTGAGAATCCAAATATCTGATGTCCATTCAATCTGAAGGGCATCTAGATTAGGAAGGACAATTCTAGGAACTGCTCACTCAGTAATAGGAACAACGGAATGCATACGATTTTCCTTCTAAAAGCCGTGAGTCAGAGAAAGCATAAATGGGTTGATCTGATTTATGGGTAGTCCTTGACTTATAACCATTCGTTTAGTGACCACTCAGAGTTACAATGGCACTGGAAAAACAACAACTGACAACCGGTTTTTCACACCTACAACCATTGCGGCATCTCCATGGTTACGTGATTAAAATTCAGACGCTTGGCAACTGACATGTATTTGTGACGGTTGCAGTTTCCTAGGGTAAGGTGATAACATTTTGCGACCTTCTGGCAAGCAAAGTCAATGGAGAAGCCAGATTCACTTAACAACCATGTTATTAATTTAACTGCAATGATTCACTTAACAACTGTGGCAAGAAAGGTCATAAAATGGAGCAAACACCACTTAACTGGGGCTCTACTGTGGTCGTAAGTGGAGGACTACCCGTAGATTGTCCAAAGAAAACAATGTAATGAATCTAAAAGGTGCCACTCTCAGTCGTTCAGCTCAGAAATAGTTCAAAGCCATCTTCTAGTAATTTCCTCCCAGCTCACTGACTGCACGCAGAATTAAAAGGTTCAGAGACAATAAATAAGATGCCGAATTGTTCACCTGGTTTTATCTTTTGAGTCTTCTGTCTTATCTACTGTTGCGGTCCTTCTTTGGAGTTCATTTTTCAAACGCAAATTCTCTCGTCTGAGTTCACCAGCCTCTTCCCAGCTAGGGTAAGCTGTGGCTCCCCAGGGCCCAGGAGTGGCCACTGTTAGAGGTGGTGCTGATTGGCTCTGGAAATGTGAAGGTGGAATCAATTCTCTAAATCCTAGGGGAGGAAAAAAAAATACAGAAAAAATCGCCTAGATCAGTGATGGCAAACCTTTTAGAGACCGAGGGCCCAAACTGCAACCCAAACCCCACATGAATCATCGGGTGCTGGGTGGGTGTGGCCCATTGGGTGGGCGTGGCTGCAGTGGTAATGGCAGACTGGGTGGGGCTAAAAAGTTCAATCAATCAATTCCAACTTTGCGAGATCTTTTTTTTCCCCGCCAGAAGTTGAAATTGATTGAACCTTTTTTTTTTGCACACAGCAGCAGAGGCCTAAAGCGAAAAGGTTTTATAAAACCCAGCTGAAGGCCTAGGACTGGGGCGACGGCACACGTGCCCACATGTGTGCCATAGGTTCGCCACCACAGACCTAGATAATGGTTTTCTATTTAGATGTATAATACTAAGCCAGGTTCTCACCAGATAAGAAATCCACTAGTTGTTAATGAAAACATAGAATGGGGATCTTAGTCTTACCCAGACAGCTCTGGTGCTGGTTTAAGTGTACCTATGCTACCTTTGTAAACTAAAGAAAGGAAATTATGTGACTGAAAAAAATCAAAAGAAATGAAAAACACAGATCTCTCTCTGCTTTTCTGGCTACCTGATCAATTTATCACACAGTATCAGAAATCCTCAGAGGTCAGAGACCACCATAGTGAGACACAGGACTGTTTTGTTAAAGGGTATGGTGTGCATTTGTGTGTGTGTTTGTACACGTACATCTTCAAGTCAATATTGACTCCTGGTGACTGCCTAGAAAAGTCCTGGAGTTTTCTTGGCAAGATTTCAGAAGCAATTTGCTATTGCCTCCTTCCTGGAGTGAGAAGCCGCGATTGGCTCAAGGTTACCCAGCTTGAGTAAAGGAGGACTAGAATTCACTCTCCCATTTTTCTAGCCTAGTGTTTCGGTAACTATACCAAACTGGCCTTGTAAAGGCTTTATAGGCAACATTTTAAACTGCAACCAAAAGTGGATCAGCTTCATAATTTAACCAATTGGCAAGTTATGCCTTTTGTGGTTAGTCTCAGGAAATAATCTAGTAAATTTGCTTTGTTCTTAGTGGGCTTCAGATAGACTTCTACAGAACATTTGTTGTTGTTAGCTGTGAAGTCGTGTCCGACCAATCGTGACCCTATGGACAACGTTCCTCCAGGCCTTCCTGTTCTCTACCATCTTCTGGAGTCCATTTAGGGTCACGCCTACTGCTTCAGTGACTCCATCCAGCCACCTCATTCTCTGTCATCCCCTTCTTCTCTTGCCCTCAATCTTTCCCAGCATTAGGCTCTTCTCCAGTGAGTCCTTCCTTCTCATTAGGTGGCCAAAGTATTTGAATTTTAGCTTCAGGATCTGGCCTTCTAAAGAGCAGTCAGGGTTGATCTCCTCTAGGACTGACTGGTTTAATCGCCTTGCAGTCCAAGGGACTCGCAGGAGTCTTCTCCAGCACCATAGTTCAAAGGCCTCGATTATTTGGCGCTCAGCCTTTCTTACGGTCCAACTTTCACTGCCATACATTACAACTGGGAAGACCATAGCCTTGACTATACACACTTTTGTTGACAGGGTGATGTCTCTGCTTTTTAGTGTGCTGTCTAGATTTGCCATGGCTTTCCTCCCCAGGAGCAAGCGTCTTTTAATTTCTTGGCTACAGTCCCCATCTGCATACATAATGCATTAAGTTGGCTGACTTAGAAATTGCAACCAGAGGAACAACCTATCAAGGTTATCAAGGTTATCCCTAAGAAGGAATTTGCTGATTCTTTACCAGTTGGCCTTGTAATCTGGAACACAGCAGGGGGGTCCAGGTGCTTGTCTGAATCCTTCCTCTTGGCCATGGCCTCACTTCACAGTCCTTCAAAATATACAAACACTTAGAGTAATAATTTCAATTCTACTCATGGCAATTTAAAGTTTAAACACATTACTAAAACAAAATTTCACCATATCAAGTAAACAGAACATTCACGTGAAAATTAATCAAATCTATTACAAGTAAAGGCTTCTCTGCAAGACTCTAAAGATGCTAGACCCCTGATTAAGGAAAAATGCCCCATAACCCTAAAGGCAATAACAGAATAACAGAATTGGAAGGGACCTTGGAGGTCTTCTAGTCAAACCCTCTGCTGAAATAGGAGACCCAATACCAAATACATATATATTTATATTTATTAAATTTTTATACCGCCCTTCTCCCAAAGGACTCAGGGCGGTGTACAGGGCAATAAATATCAAAATATACATACAAAAGTTAAAAAAGAATTAAATAATCATGCCCAATATAAAACAATGATTAAAACAATGTTAAAACCAAATCCAAACCCCAACCCCATCAGACCAGGCCGGATTGTTCAAATGGCTGTCCAACGACAGAGGACTGATCACAAGTCACAATCTGATGAGTTGATGACACTCAAAGAGTATCTTTCCAGGTAATTCCACTATCTGAGAAGGATTACATAAAGCAGCATTTCTTAAAGGGTGATCCTGGCATCCCTGGGGATCCCCAAAGCCCTCTCAGTGATCCATAAAATCAAAATTATTTGCCAGCCTATGTTGAAAGATAATACAATATTAAAATCCTATCAAAGAGTTGTGAGAAGTGGTAATGGGTGTCAATGTATCAATTTTAATTTTTAATATAGTAAATATCAATAAACATAACCCATATCAACAATAGCTCTTTTGGGGTTCTCCATAACTTTAAAAATGGGAAGGAATCCTAAAAGAAAAAAAAGTTTAAGAAACACTGACATAGAGAAATAGCATACAGTACTTTCCTGTTATTGCAGCGCAGCAATTATATAAAAATGGTCTTAAGTAAAATTAACCTAATTTAGGGCTTTAAGATGACAGCCAATGCTTTATACAGTATTTTATCTGGAAATCTACAGGAAATCATTCTAGCTATTGAAGAACGGACAAATCACTTTTTTTCTAAATAGCACTATAAAAAAAATTCTGCCACCTTACTGAAATTTCTGATCTACAGTACATGCAGATGTGTGGTACGTATATTTGCTTCACTGTATAGCACACATTGCAGCATTCTATTTTGCAGGAAACTTTATGATGCAGCACTGTTTAAAGATCTTTTCTTTTTCAAGAAAAGTCTGGAGCTACCAAATCAGTTTCAGTTGATAAAAGCCTCAACCTGAAACATTTGAGATCACATATTTTTTTTCCTTGGGAAGAGGAGCAAACTTCCATCTTTCCAGATCATGCCCCCTTACAAAAAAAACACAACTTTGGATTTTGAATCCAAACAGTTTGCTTGGATTCATTCCAATTTGTTTCTCATTGAGCCTATTATTTATTACCTGTAGACAAGCAGTGGAGGAAATCATTCCATTATCCAAGAGGGATAACACGGAGGAACAGATTTGAGTGTCTATGACTGTGGAATTCTGGGAGTTGAAGTCCACACATCTTTAAAGTTACCGAGTTTGGAAACAAAAAAATTGGCTTAAAAACTGGCTTACAATCTCAGATGCTGGAAGCTGCAATCTCCACTGAAGATTGTTTTAGCCACAATCTGATTCTCAGGTTTAGTTCCTATAAAGACAATTCCAGGACCGTTTCCCCCCCCTCTTCATTTATTAAATTTTTAAATCTTCTGACTCTTTTAACGACTGTCAGTTGTTTAAAACAATCTGATGAAACATCATTCACGTTATTTGACGCAGCGCTTTGTTTCGGAGTAATTTATGGTCTATAATTCTAATCTAGTTTCCTGGTTGGCAAATCCAGCATAAACCATACACCCTAAAGCTAAGGATTCCCTACAGGATTGGCGATTCAAGACAACCCAGTGCCTCGCATTAAGTTGTAACATACTTCTCCTGGCTACGTTGCTGTCCATTTCATAGCTACCTGCCCACGAAGCCTCCTTTGTTTCAATTCCAATTTTTCTCCCCCAGCTCTTAATGAGAGAAACAGTGAACCCAAATTAGAAAGAAAACCTGGCGATTCAAGGCAAACGCCCGCCCTTCGAAGCAGTTCCCCTACACACCATTCCCACGTTTCAGCGCATCCAGCATCCGCGAGTTTTCTGATTGGCTGTAATGTGCTGGAACCCCCTGCTCCCCAGATCCTCCCGTCTTTTCATTGGCTGGTTCCTCGTTCCAAGTTGCCACACCCCCTCCAGAACAGAACTCCGCCTCCACCCCCGCCCCTTTCGAACCGTCACCAACGGTCCCTAACGTTCGGTCAACAGACGAGGATCCAAACTGCGCATGCGCGTAGTGCCGCGGGCGGATTGGAAGTTAGGAAAAGAAGCCGCTGTTCCCGAGAGAGGAAGCACTAGCTACGCCCCTCCGCGAGCGCTAAGCCAATGAAAACGGAGAAGAGCAAGACAAGTGATGAGGGCGCTGAGATAGTTGAGCACGGGACTCTGGAAGGGAATACTGTAGATTTTGTCCAATAAGAGAATTTCCATGCCTCTGATCCAAAACGGTGAATTAAGGAAAAAGGAAGTGCGCCTTCTTCTCTTAAACCAGTATTTCACATCCTTGACCACTTTTAATTCGTTTGGACTTCAACTCCCAGAAATCCCGAGGCAGCAGCATGGCTCTTTGGGGAATTCTGGGACTTGAAGTCCACGCCAATTAAAATGGCCAAACTTGAGAAATACTGCTTTTGTTTTTTGACTAACCAGAAACTAATCAGGGAACACGAGGATTCCAAATCTAGTTGTCTAGTTGTAATCTGCTTGTAATCTTAGCAGACTCTGGAGTTTGCTTGCTTTCATTAGGAAGAAGCTCAGCTGCAGGTGAAAGAAATTTGCAAAAAGAAAACAGCATTCCTGAAATGCATTTTATCACTTCTTTGACCTTCGGTATTGTGTTTGTAATGTCTGCCTTCTTTCACCTGGGATGTACAGTATAGGTCCAGGATTGACAGCGGGCATATTGGTTGCATTGCAACAAAGGGGTCCTTGGTGCTCTCTGAGTTTGCTTGTTTTCTTGCAGACGTTTCATTACCCTAACTAGGTAGCATCACCAATGCTAATTAGGGTATTCATTACCCTAACTAGGTAGCATCACCAATGCTAATTAGGGTAATGAAACGTCTACAAGAAAACAAGCAAGCTCAGAGAGCACCAAGGACCCCTCGTTTCAATCCTGAGCTCCAAATATTCTTCATTGCAATAAACAGCATATGACTAGCAATGCAGTATTACAGTTCTGTTGCTAAATGAGTTCTTCATTGTGACAAAGAGATTCATTATAGTTGTTGTAACCAAGATCATCTTTGGCATTTGGGGAGATCAACAAACTCAAATAATCCATAACACCTATTTTCTCACTTAAAATAAAGCCAGGTATCTTTAATAGGGCTTAATCCAGTCCTTCAGCTAGAAGAAAAGTAGGCCAGCCAAATTTAACATATTTGTTTCTTTCTTAAATGATTTATGTCATCTAGAATTGCATGGATGATCAAGCGGTTTATGTACTACTAACTAAACTGAATAAACAACCTGTGTTATCTTCCATTTCCAAACCATGTTATACTCTGGTCACCTTTCCTGAGAGTCCTGGTGTTGCTATTCATTCAGAGCAGGACAAAGTACCTGTTTTTCAAACGTGGCTGCTTTTTGATGGCGAGCCTCTTCTCTCTCCCTTCGTAAGTGCTGCTTTGTCTGCTATGGGAAAAAATACTCTTTTATGGGTGTTGGGACTTAGTGAAAGGAGCCTGAGCCACCTGTCAAATTACCTGATATTTTTTCCAAATGTGGGACCGTTCCTCTCTTGAAGGAATGTTAATGTTGCATCTAAAAATATTTGGGTCGATAGATTACAGGCGTAGCAGAGGTATATACATTCATAAAACGAGAGAGTTTGTCAATGAAAATCTGGCATTTTTCAAAGCCTCAGTATTTCCATCAAGCAGCCTCGACATTTATTGCTCTACAAGCAGGCTTCAACAAATACACAAAGGCCACTTTTCAGTGGATTGCCAATAAAAAAGCAAATGCAAGCATTCAGTCACATTTGGATTATCAAAAGTGCAAACGACAATATTTTTATTAGAATGGATTTCCCCAGCTGGAAGTCCAGAAGTGTTGTTTCCAAAAACGCTCGGTCAGAAAGGAAAAGGTTGGGGAAAGTGAATTAGAACACAAATGGCTCTTCGGGTTATGCATACAAAGACACGTTGCACTCCTTCTACATTTCTCACCTGAAAAGAAGTCTTCTTGGGGGTGGGGGGGAGGCAAAACTGACTAGAAATACAAGAGCTTTTCAAATTGAAGACTGTAGCATCTACCTTCTTAACAAAGAGGCAGGGCACTTGTATAAAAAAACTCATCTTGGAAGCAACTGCTAGAAAATTATTTGTTCTAAACTACAATAGGACCAGGATAACCTTCGTGCTTTCTGGAAGTTGTATTCCAACATGGCTAGGAAGCACAAAGGTGGGAAAAGCTGTGCCAGCAGAATGCGTACAAAATCGGTAGATCATTTCAGTGTTTAGTTCCATATTGGCACCATAGAAGGGACTGGTAAATAGAATGAACACCGCTAGTCCTTGAGTTATAACCAGTCAGAGCCGTGGTGACACAGTAATTAGAATGCAGTTTTGAAGGCTAATTCTGGCCACTGCCAGCAGTTCAATCCTGACTGGCTCATGGTTGTCTCAGTCTTCCATCCTTCCAAGGTAGGTTAAATGAAGACCCAGATTGTTGGAGGCAATATACTGGCTCTGTAAACCGCTTAGAGATGGCTGTAAAGAACTATGAAGCAGTAGATAAGTGTAAGTGCTTTTGCTAGAATGGAACCTGCTCAGTGGTTTACTATGGGCCAGTTTTTCCAAAAATCAGAAATACTGTAAATGCCAGTTTCTGGTAAAATCACTCTATAATATGTTCATGTGACTGCAGGATGTGGCAAATGGCCATAAATGTGGGCTGACTGCTGAGCACTTGAAATGCAATCACGTGACTGGGGGGAAGGGCAGCCATCAGAACTTCAAATCTGGGTCATAAGTAGCTTTTTTGGGGGGTGGGAGGGTTGGTCCTGACTTTGAACGGCTGCTAAGTAACCGGTTATAAGTTGAGGACTACCTCTACCGAATCATGTTAATTAAAGCATGGAGGAGGCCATGGAAAAATCAATAATCTTGCAACGTGCTCTTTCCTCCTCTGCTTTTCAGAGTCTTCACTGCTTTGTTTATTTCCAGAACCGAAGTCTGGATTTTCTGATTCTCAAGGAACGCTTGCCCACCCTTCTCACCCATCACTTGTGCAATGTCCCCTAAGATATCCACCAGCAGCTCAGGGATACAAGCATGGCGAGACATGACTGTGGCTGCATGAACCTTGCCTGCCAGCATATCCAGCCAGTGGCGTAGCGTGGGTTGTCAGCACCCGGGGCAAGGCAACCGGAAGCGGAAATAGAGGGGCGGGCGGTGACATCACGGCACCGCCGAAAAGACGCGCCCCGCAGCGGCGTAGACTTTCCAAGAAGAGTCGCGCGCATGCAGGATGCTTCCGGGTCCCTCTCGAGGGTGGCTGGGCGGGGCTCCGACCTGCAAGAGCCGCTGCATTCAAGCTCGCACGCATGCGCACGAAGCTAGGCCGGCCGGCCGGCGGGTCCGTCTTCGCTCGGCCAAGCCTGCCGGGGTGCCTGCAGGGCGCTTGCGGTTGGCCTGAGCCTGGGTGGAGAGTTGGGCGCTTCTATTTATTTTATTCAGTTTATGTGGCCGCCCATCTCACCTGCCGGACTCGTTTCGCTTTGCAAGAAAGAGCAGCTCGAGAGCGCAGCCAAGCCGACTGTGTGCAGCCCTTGGGGCTCCCTGAGCAGCTCAGTGCGAGCGCCCCCCCCCCAGATGTTGCGCCCTGTGCGCCCGGCCCCCCCTGCACCCCCCACGCTACGCCACTGCTGACTGGCTCTCTGGAGGGCAGCAGGCAGAGAAGATGGAAGGTCCACAGATGCTTTAGAAAGCAGCTCCTGAGGGCATCTGTTGAAACTCTGCACCCTCTCCCAAATCAAAGCAGCTTCTGGTTTTCTAAATGCATCTCTGGACCTCCAAATAAGGAGACCTTTCTGTAATGTATTGGGTTATATGTTGTTTGATTCATGTGCTTATGTGAACGGTTCCGTTAAAAGCTTGCTTTATTGTAAGTCTGTTGTAAGTCTGTTGTAAGAGCCTTGGTGGAGCAGTGGGCTAATGCCTCCTTAAGTAACACCAGCTGCCTGCAATTAGTGCAGGTTCGAGTCCCACCAGGCTCAAGGTTGACTCAGCCTTCCATCCTTCCCAGGTAGGTAAAATGAGGACCCAGATTGTTGGGGGCAATAAGCTGACTTTGTAATAATGCCACTTGGGGGGGAGGGGGGGTGAAAGCCCTAATAAGCAGGGGATGAAGGTTATTGAAGGTTATTGCTAAGCACATTTGATTTGTGCTTAGATTGTAAGCCGCCCTGAGTCTTCGGAGAAGGGCGGGATATAAATGGGATTAAAATAAAATAAATAATGGTTACTGGCCATGCTAGACTTGCTGTCACCAGGGCAGTTAAGCAGGTTTTGGGCGGGAAACATCTCCTTTAAATCTATTGGCCGCCGCCTACAGGCCAACCGTAGAAATAGCTGTGCAGCTGCTATTGCCTTGCTTCTGTTACCGTGCTTGTTCTAATAAAGCCTGTTGCTGTTTGAACTTCCTGTCTCGCTTAATGCCTGTAGGCTCAGGCTACACAACATTTCAAATGAGAGGTCCTATCAAATGACCTGTCTTGGAACTGTATGGTCAAAATAGTTAAGAGCTGAACAAATTCCATTTGGTAACAATGTGACCTTCTGAGCTTGCTTGTTTTCTTGCAGACGTTTCATTACCTTAACTAGGTAACATCATCAGCGCTAGTGCTAGAGACCTTTCAAGTTTTCAGCAGTTCTCTCTTGCCTTGCTTTCTTCTCAGATCCCTGAAAGGTTCCCATCCATTTCTGCATTAAGAGAGAGAGAATCAAGATCACATGAAGTGTTAATGCCTTGGTAAGGCCACGCTTGGAATGCTGCATCCAGCTTTGGGCGCCAAGATATAAAAAAGATGTTGAGACTCTAGAAAGAGTGCAGAGAAGACCAACAAAGATGAAACATAAGGAATGGCTGCTGGAATTGGGTATGTCTAATTTAACGTGTGCTGTTACATCAGCCGTAAGGCACTATGCAGTGCATATTGTGCTGCCACCATGTGGTTGTTTGGGGAACTACAACATTATGTAAATTTGGGGAACTACAATATTATGTTAATTTGTTCAGCCAGCCCCTCCATTTGTGACATACTTCCTCCTTCTCCTTAAACCCCTCCCATTTGTGACGTACTTCCTCCTTCTTCCTCCGTTCTTTTCTCTTCCTACCATACATACGGACGGTAGGACATTACTGTCTTTTGACCTTGAAATACCGTCCATTTCATCATCTACCACACCTTGTCTGCTGTAATCTCTGCATGCAAATAAAGGTCCTTCTGGATGATTAAAAGGTAATTTCATGAGTTCTGCTATCTGGCAAAGGCTGTTAACAGTGAGAGTATCCGCTTATGCAGGCCAGGCACAGGGGTCTCAGCAAGGGGATAAATCATTAAACAACAGTCAGAGTCAGACTATAATGAAAAGAAAGACGAGGGGTGACATGATAGCCGTGTTCCAATATCGTGGGTTGCCACAAAGAAGAGGGGAGTCAAGCTATTTTCCAAAGCACCTGAAGGCAAGAAGCAATGGATGGAAACTAATCAAGAAGAGAAGAAACCCAGAACTAAGGAGACATTTCCTGACAGAACAATAAATCAGAACAGAACAATAAATCAGGGAACAACTTGCCTCCACAAGTTGTGAATGCTCCAACTGTTAAATAGCGGGTTCTTTGGTGCAGGAATGAAGACGCGAAGCTGAGTACAGGATAACTCATACTTTATTTCGTGCTGGAACTGTACTGAGCAAATGGCTGCAACCAGCCGCAATATAGCCCCTAGGCGGCAGCCAATAGGTTTGAAACAACCATTGCCATGTGGGGATAGCCAATTACAGCACAGGAGACTGGTAGTCTGGGTTGCTGGAGAGCTGTTAGGTGCTCCAGCAACCCACGTGGTGTTAAACAAGAGCCCAGTACATAACACCAACACTGGAAGTTTTTAAGAAAAGATTGGATAACCAATTGTCTGAATGGTATAGGCCAGGGATCTTGTCGATCAGAAGGTCAGCAGTTTGGCGGGTCGAATCCTGAGTGCTGCGTAACAGAGTGAGCACCTGTTACTTGTCCCAGCTTCTGCCAACCTAGCAGTTCGAAAACACGTAAAAATGCAAGTAGAAAAATAGGGACCACTACGGTGGGACGGTAACAGCGTTCCGTGCGCCTTTGGCGTCTAGTCATGCCGGCCACATGACCACGGAGACATCCTCGGAGAAGCGCTGGCTCTTCGGCTTTGAAACGGAGATGAGCACCGGTCCCTAGAGTCGGAAACGACTAGCACGCATGTGCGGGGGAACCTTTACCTTTACCTTCTAGGCAACCTTGGATCTTTTATGATTCGTGGACTTCAACTCCCAGAATTCCTGAGCCAGCCATGCTGAGGGGAAAGGGAGAGGTTTCCAAGCTGAGCCATGCTGGCTCAGGAATTCTGGGACTTGAAGTCCACAAGTCATAAAAGAGCCAAGGTTGCCTACCCCTGGTGTAGGGTTTCCTGCCTGAGCAAGGGGTGGGACTGGAAGACCTCCAAGGTCCCTTCCAACTCTGTTATTCTGTTATTTCTGGCAGCGACCAACTGCACCTTTTCCATCTCCAGTGGTTGGAAATGTTTTCGCATCATATCATGCCACAAGACTCTAAGTCAAATCATCTGCCTTTTTTATTTTTTTTTAAAAAAATGATTTGGAAAAAAATGGAGTGCTGAACTTCTTTCCGGTAGTGTTGGGAGATGTCAGCCTCTTCTTCCCTTTCTTTCACACATCTCAGCAGCCCCAAGAATGGAAATGTTTCTCTCCACGTTCACAGCTTCTCTTGGAGAAGGAAAGGCTCCGAAAATTCAAAGGAGAAAGCTTTTCCTTCTTTGTAGCGGCAGAACTGAAATTGCTCCCTTTCTCCAAAATGGCGGCATTCAGCACTGCTAGACGGGGGAACCTCAGATGGCGAAAGGTTTGATGACATTTGATGAAAAGGTTTGATTGCGTGCAACCATGTTTGGTTGGTTGTGTGCAAACGCGATTGTGCAAGAGAAGGAAGATTATGAGCTTGGGATGTTGACTAATTTCCTGTTGCTTCCTGAGCGTTTTCACACCAGCATAGTAGAAAATGAAGAAGCTATAGTGCCCTGAGATTTCGGGATTCAAGCAGACACCTGTCACATAACACCCCAGGCTTAACAATTGTGGATAAGAAAGGCAAAAAAAAAAAGTCTGGATAATGGACATGGCAGTACCTGGAATCGGCAGAAGAGAAGAAAAGGAACTGGAGAAGATAACACAAATAAAAAGACCTGCAAATAGAACTAGAATGACTATGGCAAAAGAAAGCAAAGGTAATACCAACAGTAATAGGTGCCTGGGATGCAATCCCAAAACAACTGGAAATTGGACAACCATTTGTCTGAAATGGTACAGGGTTTTTTGCCTGAGTACGTTGTTCGACTAGATCAGTGGTGGCGAACCTATGGCACGGGTGCCAGAGGAGGCACTCAGAGCCCTCCCTGTGGGCACCCGCGCCATGCCTCGGAGGTGGCAACTGTCCCTCTTCAAACAGCTGCCCCCCACAGGTGTCCCTCCCCACGAGCGACATTTAGGTGACCACACCCACCTTGGCCACACCCACCCAATCTTCCATGACCACCGCAGCCACACCCACCCAGTAGGCCACGCCCACCTGGCACCCAGCGATAAATAAGTGGGTTTTGGGTTGCAGTTTGGGCACTCGGTCTCTAAAAGGTTCACCATCACTGGACTAGATAGATAGAAGACCTTCAAGGTCCCTTCCAACTCTTGTTATTCTATTCTGTTCTGTTTGCTGACACGATTCCTATTTTGGGAAGGCAGGGGATCGCCTGTGAGGCAGTGAGATTTATCCATTTATTTAAATTTATTGGCCTCCTGACTCTCGTTGAACTTCTTATCCCATTATAGTTTTCCATTGCTTCAAAGATTGGTGGATATAGCATGTTAGCTGATGACTAAGAGCTTCTGATGTTACGGTTCTAAGCTTCCCGACACTCCCATGTAACACCTCTACTCCACGAGCTGCATTGGCTTCCGGTTGCCCTCCGGGTGAGATTCAAGGTGCTGGTGATGACCTATAAAGCCCTAAATGGCTTGGGTCCGGGATATCTGAGGGAACACCTGCTGCCGGCATCAAGTTCCCTTCGTCCAATGCGCTCCCACAGGGAGGGCCTTCTCAGGGTGCTGCCGGTAAAAGATTGCCGGCAGATAACACCCAGGGGGAGGGCCTTCTCTGTGGGTGCGCCTGCCCTTTGGAACCAGCTGCCTGTGGAGCTTAGGACTGCCCCCGACCTTCGTTCATTTTACCGGGACCTGAAGACCTGGCTCTTTGAGCTTTCTGGCCCAGGCTGAGAGTTTTTAATTGGGGTTTTTAATATTTTTTTCAGGGATTAAATGTAATCTTTTTAATCGTTTTTTAATTTTTGTATCAATGTTTTAAGTACCCTGTAAACCGCCCTGAGTCCTTCGGGAAAGGGCGGTATATAAATTCAATAAAATAAATAATAAATAAATCTAAGCCTGGAAAAGGCATTGCAGAAAAAAAAATGCAAAACGATTATCGAAAGCTTTGAGCAAGTGATGCCGGAGAAGGTGTGAAGGAGAAGCGAAGCAAATCCTGGAGGCTGCATTTACTTTGAGAAATGAGGCAGCTCTGTGGCTTTCCTGTCACCCTGTCAACAAAAGTGTGTATAGTCAAGGCTATGGTCTTCCCAGTTGCAATGTATGGCAGTCAAAGCTGGACCATAAGAAAGGCTGAGCACCAAAGAATTGAGGCCTTTGAACTATGGTGCCAGAGAAGACTCCTGCGAGTCCCTTGGACTGCAAGGCGATCAAACCGGTCAGTCCTAGAGGAGATCAACCCTGACTGCTCTTTAGAAGGCCAGATCCTGAAGCTAAAACTCAAATACTTTGGCCAGCTAATGAGAAGGAAGGACTCACTGGAGAAGAGCCTAATGCTGGGAAAGATTGAGGGCAAGAGAAGAAAGGGACGACAGAGAACGAGGTGGCTGGATGGAGTCACTGAAGCAGTAGGGGTGAGCTTAAATGGACTCCAGAAGATGGTAGAGGACAGGAAGGCCTGGAGGAATGTTGTCCATAGGGTCGCGATGGGTCGGACACGACTTCGCAGCTAACAACAACAACTGTGGCTTTGCACAACAGTTTTGAGAGAGCCCCTTGCTGCCTGGGACAGATTTCAAGCAAAGCAAAGCATCTTTTCCTTCCTTTCCTGTTTTTAATAATAACCTCCCTCTGTTACTAACTTTAAAGGCACAGGAGGGCGCTAGCGCTTAGAAGAGCCGGAGCTTTTAAAGTCCTATAGATTTAGAAACAGAAACTAAACAATTGCTTTCTTTTTCTTTTTTCTTTTTCATTTGGTACCAAGCTCCGGCAAGGTAAGCTGCTCTTTGGATATTTTTCTCTCAAATCTTTTTGCAGGCTTCTAAAATGAGCACAAAAAGTTTGCCTCTTGGGTAGCTTGTTTTTTTGTTTTTAATTTTTCTTGGTCGCTTTAGCTTTTCATCAAAAGCAATTAGGGTTCTAATTAAGACAGTCCTCTTAAGTTAATTTAGGAGAAGCAGTTTGGTGTGCTCGTTAAGGCAGAAACTGGGAGTCTATGTTATTTTATTTTATTTTATTTTATTTTAATTCCATTTATATCCCGCCCTTCTCCGAAGACTCAGGGCGGCTTACAAAGCTTAGCAGTAGCCTTCATTCTATGTATATGCCTGCTTATTAGGGCTTTCACACACACACCCAAGCGGCATTATTACAAAGTCAGCTTATTGCCCCCAACAATCTGGGTCCTCATTTTACCTACCTGGGAAGGATGGAAGGCTGAGTCAACCTTGAGCCTGGTGGGACTCGAACCTGCACTAATTGCAGGCAGCTGGTGTTACTTAAGGAGGCATTATGCCTTGGATACGGAGCCAACTGGGTGATCTCGGCACAGTCCCTCTCCCTCAGTCCTAGAAAGAAAAAGCAGGCAAGGGCTAACCTGCTTCCAAAATCTTGCCAAGAAATCTGCAGGGATCTGTCCAGACAGCTGCCAAGAGTCAATAGTGACTGGAAGGCAACTGAGTCCATTTATCTCAACTTGGTAAATAGAGTTCTTTATCTGTCATTGAAGAATCCCTGGGACCAAGAACGGCCAGGCTTAACTATTTCTCTGGTGCGGAGGAGAAATTGTGGGTGAGAAAGTCCTTCTGCACGCAGCTTTTTAAGATACTCGAAGAAATCGATCAATCAAAGTAGAGCTGGAAGGGAGTTTCAGGTGTGGTCTTACTAAAGTTTCATAAAGTGTTACTAATACTTGCTGCTATTTCGATTCTGTGCCTCTGTTTTTAGACAACCAAGGATTGGTGGAGCAGTGGGCTAATGCCTCCTTAAGTAACACCAGCTGCCTGCAATTAGTGCAGGTTCACATCCCACCAGGCTCAAGGTTGACTCAGCCATCCATCCTTCCGAGGTAGGTAAAATGAGGACCCAGATTGTTGGGGGCAATTAAGCTGACTTTGTAATAATGCCGCTTGGTGTGTGTGTGTGTGTGTGTGTGAAAGCCCTAACAAGCAGGCATATACATAGAATGAAGGCTACTGCTAAGCTTGTAAGCCGCCCTGAGTCTTCGGAGAAGGGCGGGATATAAATGGAATTAAAATAAAATAAATAAAATAAATATTCGCTTTTTTAGCTGCTGCTGCTGCTGCATTCTGGTGGCTCATATTTAAGTGATCATCCTCGAGGACTCCAGGATCCCTCTCACAGGATCCTGGACTTGTATCTTTGATTTTTCCTACCTAAGTGTAAAACCTTGTTTTTCTCCATATTCTCCACAAATCATACACTCTAGTCTAGTCTAAATCTCTGGGTTAGGAAATATCCATACGTTGCATCTTCTTTGAGGAGCACGGAATTTCAAATTGACTCGAGGAGTGAGAGGCATATGAGAAAAACAATACGTCTGTGATATTCTTCTCTTGCCTTCAGCTAGAGAGGTTTTGAGGTTAGGAACCAACTTGGAATTTTAACTGAGCCAAATTGACGCATCCACCTGCTCAGTGTTTGTTTTAGGGTGTCCATAGGCCCATGAACAGAGATTAGGATCTTCAACACATTATTGAGATAATTCCTTATCTTAAGTCTCTTAGCAGGACTTTTTATGTGGTGAAATCAGAAAGCACAAAATAGGATTGAAAGAGGGGAGAGGATTCTTGGGAAAGCCATTCAGAAGTGGAAACACCTGAGGGTTTGCTGCTTTTAAATTGTTCATAAAGTGTTTTGACTTGGAAGCATTGAACGTTTCTGGAAGATAGCAACCTTTTCAGAGAATCAGAAACCAAAAATGATTCTGGACAATTCCAGAAAGATCTCTTTAAATCCAGTGAAAGGTCAACAGAATGGCAAAAGTAAGGAGGAACCCACCCGGGACAGATGTTTTGGCTATCCCACCAATAGCTGCCATTAACCTTCCTTTACTATAGATAGTTTTGTCTGACATTGGGGGCCTTTTGTAACACAGCTGCCAGGTATTGTCTTTATGTGTGAAAGTGAAGCAGGACCATTCAGCTTTTCTACGGCAGGTCTAGTGAGTCATGCCTGCCCCTACTCAGAGGGTGGGATTCAGACAACGTCCTGTTTGCAACTAGGTCTACTTTAAAGGGATGGTGCACCACAGTTCCCTCTCTGGGAAAATTCACGAGCATGAGAATACTATTTAGTATTTTCTTCTCTTGCCTTCAGCTAGAGCTCAACAATGTTTTTAGAATGAGGGGGTTAGGTAAAAGCAAGAAACGTGGAGGAATTCAGGGGCATGTTTGAAGCCGGACTTGACACGGCATTCTTAATGTTAAAAACTAATGCTTTGATAAATCTGCTCTGCAGATCTCCTCAGTAGAAACCCAAAAGTGCTTTTTTCCAAAAGGCAACGGGAGTTGCTTGGTTTTTTTTTTCTTTGAAAACATTTCGCTTCTCATCCAAGAAGCTTCCCGAGTTCAATGAAGAAGAAGCTTGGAACAGAAGCGAAATGTTTTCACAGGAAAAACCAAGAAAAATCCAGTTGCCTTTTGGAAAAAGCACCTTTGGGACAACTCTGACCTGGATGACTGAGAATCTCTATAGACATTCTTTGGTAGAAAGGACAGGACAAGATAGAAAGTTTTAATGAATCACCGATTCCAGAGGTCATGCTGCATCAAAGGGCTTGTTACCACAGTAATTGTTAATTCTTGCCGCTTTGACTCTTGGCAATTGCCTGGACAAGTCCCTGCAGTTTATTTGGCCTCATTTTTTTCAGAAGTAGCTTGCCATTGCCTTCTCATTTCTAGGGTGAGAAAGAAGGACTGGCCTAAGATCACCCAGTATAGAGTTTCCCAACTTTTCTGGCTTTGCAGACCAGTGGGGCGGGGGGGAGGGGGGGGAGGGGATGGTTCCATGCAAATGGCCAGCAGGCGCCCACAGCTCCATTTGCACAAGCAGCGTGCATACGCACTCGCCGCTCATGCAAATGGAGCGCATGTGCATATGTTCATCCGCTGCTCACGCAAGTGGGGTGTGTGTGTGCACATGTACACTCACCTGCCATTTCCACATCCCGGTTGCAAACATCCAGAGGTTGGGGACCCCTGACCCAGTTGGTTTTATAGCTTAAGGCAGGAGTAGAACGTAAAGTTTTCTAATTTCTAAAGGTAAAGGTTCCCCCGCACATGCGTGCTAGTTGTTTCCAACTCTAGGGGCCGGTGCTCATCTCCATTTCAAAGCTGAAGAGCTAGCGCTTGTCCGAGGACGTCTCCTTGGTTATGTGGCCGGCATGACTAGACGCCAAAGGTGCACGGAACGCTGTTACTTTCTCACCGTAGTGGTCCCTATTTTTCTACTTGCATTTTTACGTGCTTTCAAACTGCTAGGTTGGCAGAAGCTGGGACGAGTAACAGGCGCTCACTCTGTTATGCGGCACTCGGGATTCAACCCGCCAAACTGACCTTCTGATCGACAAGCTCAGTGTCGTAACCCACTGAGCCACCGCGTCCCTTATCTCTAATTTCAAGTCTGGTGCTTTTAACTACTATACCTAACTTGTGCTCTGACAGCACCAGAGGCCACAAGAAAGTTCAGTGTTGGTATCTTCTGTCTAGGAGCTGGTGGCCTAGCAATTTGTTGACCAGAAGATTGGCAGTTCTAGACCCAAGTAATGCGTGATGTGGTGAGCTCCCATTCTTGTCCCAGCTCTGCCAATCTAGCAGTTTGAAAGCATGTAAATGCAAGTAGACAAATAGGTACCACTTCAGCGGAGAGATAAACAGCATTCTGTATGTCTCAGCATATAATCATGCTGGCCACATGACTACGGAAGCGTCTGGACAAAGCTTGCTCCCTTGGCTAGGAAATGGGGATGAGCAACGCCCCCTACAGCCAGAATTGACCGGACAGGGGAAACCTTTACCTATCTTCTGTCTCTTGGAGCCTAAGGCAAACCATTAGTTGTATCTTGAATCAGATCTCACCTTCTCTTTGGAATCTCCCTTGTTCTTTCTCTGCAAACCAGGCCCCGTTGTGATTCAGGGAAAGTATGGCCCTTGTCCGAAGGTCTGCCCACGACAACGCATTTAAAGAAACGGTCAGACACCATTTCAACCGAGGAATATGTGAGTTAAGCTCTGTGGTCAACTGTCTGTACCAAGCAAAAGAAGACGTTGAGTTTTACATAGATCTAAAGGAGCATATCCAGAAGGCTACAGAGGAGTTGGGCAAGACAGAAGAATTGGTTCTAGGGTGTCTGAAGAATGTGGATTCAATGACTTTAGAGATAATAGTCTCAAAGAAAAAACTCATGGATGAACAGAAAACAAAAGAGAACGAGCTTGTCAATTTGCAGAGCCTTCGGAAGGATTTGCAAAGGCGCAGTGAGCTGCAAAGAGAGGACTGTCGTTGCTGGTTGTTTAAATTACAATATTCAGGAAGAAGAAAATGCTGTTATAGCCACTAATCCATGGGGCAGGTTGTGTAGTACAATGGTTATTTTAGAATAGAATAAAAGAGTTGGAAGGGACCTTGGAGGTCTTCTAGTCCAACCCCCTGCTCAGGCAGGAAACGCTATACCATTTCAGGCAAATGGCTGTCCAGTCTCTTCTTAAAAACCTCCAGTGTTGGAGAATTCACCACTTCTGGAGGCAGGTTGTTCCACTGGTTAATTGTTCTGTCAGGAAGTTTCTCCTTAGTTCTAGGTTGCTTCTCTCCTTGACTAGTTTCCATCCATTGCTTCTTATCCTGCTTTCAGGTGCTTTGGAGAATAGCTTGACTCCCTCTTCTTTGTGGCAACCCCTGATATATTGGAACACTGCTATCACGTCACCCTTAGTTCTTCTCTTCATTAGACTAGAATATACCCAATTCCAGCAGCTGTTATTTATGTTTTAGTTTCCAGTCCCCTGATCCTCTTTGTTGCTCTTCTCTGCACTCTTTCTAGAGTCTCAATATCTTTTTTACATTGTGGTGACCAAAACTGGATGCAATATTCCAGGTGTGGCCTTACCAAGGCATTGTAAAGTGGTATTAACACTTCACGTGATCTTGATTCTATTTCTCTATTAATGCAGCCTAGCACTGTGTTGGCTTTTTTGGCAGCTGCAACACACTGCGGGCTCATATTTAAGTGATTGTCAGCTAGGACTCCAAGATCCCTCTCACAGTTACTACTATTGTGTAAGGTAACCCTATACTGTACCTGTGCATTTGGTTTTTCTTGCCTAAATGTAGAACCTTACTTTTTTCGCCATTATATTAGTGGGTGGGATAAAAATTCGTGACACAAATATATTTCATGTGCTAGACAAGTTAACAAGACTAGACAAGATAAGCTAACTGTGTTGCCATTTCTTGTCCAGTTTTGTTTGCAAAATATTTGGTCACAGAATGAAGAATAGAATTTTGGAGACCAAAACTGGAGATTGTTCAGCAATGGCAAAAAATTTCATATTCATAATACTGTAGAAGTTTAAATAAATGTAACACAAATGTATCTTTAAATACAGTAAAATACATTAATCATCAAGGCGAATGTAGACATTTGGACTGTGGTCTTTAGGGAAAGAGTTTACGGCAATAAATGACAGATCGAAAGGAGATATGAACACCAATCTCCAATGTTTAATGTCCAAAGCACAGTAGAAATATTTAAGCAGAGATTAAATTAAAGTAAAAAAATTAATGAAATTATTATTTTTTAAAAAATTAAATTAAATTAGGTTAAATCAGAGGACAAGAAATAATGGATGGGAACTTACCAAAGAGAGATCCAACCTAGAATTAAGGAGAGATTTCCTGACAAATCCATTAACTCGTGGAACAGCTTTGCCTCCAGAAGCTGTGGGTGCTCCATCACCAGAGGCTTTTAAGAAAAGATTGGACAGCCATTTGTCTGGAATGGTATAGGTCTCCTACTTGAGCAGGAGGCTGGACTAGACGATCTCCAGGGCCACTTCTAAATCTTATTATTGTTACTTTATTCTGTTAATGATTGGAGAAAAATGGCAGAGAAGGGAAGAACATGTTGCTAAAGGTTTTCCAAATTTTTATTATGTTTCTCTATTTGCTTTATCCTTTTTTTTGCAGGAAGGGGATAGTTGCATTATTGTGTGATTTTTGGTTAAGATTATGTAATATCTATATAACTATATATCTATACACACACACACATATATGAATGATTCCATTTTCTGCTATCATCGGCAGTTTTAAATTTTGTCCACTTGTCGCTATTCTAGATATCCTCAAGAGAAGATGCAGCTTGCAAACCTCTTTTGTCCAAACGAAGCTACCAGTAACCAATACAGTACTGTAGATGGAAAGTGATTGTTCTATTCTATCTTCAGTGCTGAAGTCAATGATTTAGGAGACAGAAGATGCAAGATTACAAATAGAATCTACCATACTGTTTTCATTGCTTCAGTAGCATCCTGAAATATATAATAAACCTTTCAATTTAGAAAACCCGGGGGAAGTTGATCTATGAACCGTCACACTTTGACTTGGTTTCTGAGAAGGTTCGCATACAATTGCCTAGGATTGCTCCCAGCTCATAGGGTAGGGTTTGAAATTGATTGCCACTGTAATTTTGAGAAAGCTCTCCCTTCAGGCCTTATGGATTCATATAGAATTGTAATCTTTGTGAAACTTTGTATGTGTCTGGTCCATCTCCCTAATACTAGCTATCAACTGCTCCAAATCAGAAGATGACCATTTGCTTAACTCCCATCTCTCTACTTTACTGGGTCTCTCAAACCTCTTTGGGGGCATCCTAAATTCACCCTTTTGGCATTGCTTTAGTTAGTGTAAAGGTAAGCCTTCTTCAGGGCGAGTTCAACTGCTTATGACTTCGCAGAGAACATTGGACATACATTTAGACAGTTTTTAGTATAGATTTTTTTTATCCCACCTGCGATATTTTTATAAATAATTCAAGGTGGCCAACATACTTAATAAGAGACGCGGTGGCTCAGTGGGTTAGGACGCTGAGCTTGTCGATCAGAAGATCGGCAGTTTGGCGGGTAGAATCCCGAGTGCCGCGTAGCAGAGTGAGCGCCTGTTACTCGTCCCAGCTTCTGCCAAGCTAGCAGTTCAAAAGCATGTAAAAATGCAAGTAGAAAAACAGGGAGCATTACGGTGGGAAGGTAACAACATGCCGTGCGCCTTTGGCATCTAGTTATGCCGGCCACATGACCACGGAGACTTCCTCGGACAAGCGCTGGCTCTTTGGCTTTGAAACAGAGATGAACACTGACCCCTAGAGTTGGAAACGACTAGTACACATGTGCGGGGGAACCTTTACCTTTACCTTTTAACATACTTAATACTCCTTCCTCCCTTTATTTTCTCCACAACAACAGCCCTGTGAGTTGGCTTGGCCTGAGAGAGAGTGAGTAGCTCAAAGTCACCCATTTATTTTATTTTTATTTTATTTTAATCCCATTTATATCCCGCCCTTCTCCGAAGACTCAGGGCGGCTTACAATCTAAGCACAAATCAATGTGCTTAGCAATAGCCTTCATTCTATGTATATGCCTGCTTATTAGGGCTTTCAGCCCCCCCCAAGCGGCATTATTACAAAGTCAGCTTAATTGCCCCCAACAATCTGGGTCCTCATTTTACCTACCTCGGAAGGATGGAAGGCTGAGTCAACCTTGAGCCTGGTGGGATGCGAACCTGCACTAATTGCAGGCAGCTGGCGTTACTTAAGGAGGCATTAGCCCACTGCTCCACCAAGGCTCCTTGGGTTTTATCTGAACTAGACTTCACAGTCTCCTGTTTGCTAGGCCAGCACCCTTAACTACTACATCAGACTGGGTTTCTAGTTTTCCACTGTCTCCTTCTGATCTCTACACTCCCCATGCTAGCCTAGAGATAGAATTCTTTCAAATACGAACAGGCCGACTTTGCCCAGTTTCCAAAGCTGTGGAAAGGGACAGTTTGCTTCGGCCAACTCACCGCAGCCAACTCTCCATGACCAACTCTCTGAGGGACAACTTGTCATGGCCAACTCCCCATAGGACAACTTGCTGCAGGACAACTCAACAAATACAAAACTTAAATTAATTTCAGTGGAACTGTGGCCAATAATGAAAGTCAATCCAGAAATATAAGAATGACAAATAATTTCAACGAAAATGTAGACAACAATAATAAAAGTATCTGAATGATACGATTAATGCAGTGTCGAATTGTGCGAGTTTTTCCTGTGGTGAGTTAGCCATTTCAAGTTGCCCCAAGGCGAATTGTCTGTGGCAAGTTGGCCGCAATGAGTTGGCCCTGCCGAGTTGTCCATGGCGAGTTGTCCTAGACCCCCCCCCCAGCTGAGACATGGTAGACATGCTGCCACAGTTAAAGACTAAGGAATTGTCTAAATGTATATGAAATAATCTTGCTTGGAAAAACTTGTTGGCTACGTGTTACATCCTGTAAACCCCCAATTTTGTCTTTGTCTCATTATCAGGAGGTATTCAGGTTATCGACGCTCACGTGTCTCAGAGGACGGCTGAGGAAAAGGCCGATGCGGCACAGGAAATGGTAGATGATTATTGTGCCAAGGAACAGAAGGCTCAGAGCCAGGTTGCCAATTGTGAGAAGTGCTTGAAAGAGCAAGAGGAAAAAATTAAGATGGCCCAGAAGAATCTTGAAGCCATGGCAGAACGAAAAAAGCAGCTAACCAACTTTCACAAGGATGTTCTGAATCTGCAGGAGGCTCTCAGGGGCTGCTCTAACCTGGTGGGGACCCTGCATTCGGAAGCGAATGCGGTTCGGGTGACAAGCCAGTTTGTGTTCATTTATAATTCCTTGAAGCCTCAGATTGACAGTATCACGCAGCACATGCTTCCCTTCCTAGATGCGAAAAATCCTGAACACCAGCTGCTGGACTGCCCTGAGGTAAAACGAAGTATCAAGAAATTAAAATTCTTCTGCGAGACCCCAAGTACTTTGGCCAGAAATACTTACACTCTTAAGGAAATGCTAGCTGACAAGGATGTCCGTGGGTACTTGGCCATTGGTTTTGTCATCCTGGCTTTCCTCTGGGCAACTGGTTTTTTGTACAAAACCCTTCTGGTTATTTTAATTGGCTGTATCGTTTCCTGTTGCCTAGCATAGTAGCTTTCTATTTAAGAAGCACCTCCTATTCTGTGAATCTGCTCCAGTACTTGTATCAGCAGGAAAGACCCTTTTAAGATGCTTCTACTGCTAAAAACTGGCCCAGGCAGGATGAGGCCTACTCTGGAAGTTTCCAGGTTGCACATGCCCTTCCAGGGCAATTGTTCTTGATCCATACATTAGTAGAAAAATGGAAAGAAAATATTTCTTTTAGCAAACCTAGATCAAGTAATATACAGGTAGTCCTCAACCTAGGACCACAGTTGAGCCTAAAGTTTATGTTGCTAAGTGAGAAATGTGTCAAGGGAGTTTTCCCACATTTTATGACTTTTTTGCCACATTGGTGAATCACTGAATTTTGATCATAACAATACATTTGATTGATTTCTTTTTTTATTGAAAAGTTTTATAAAAAGTTACAAAATTATCCCCCTCCCCAACCCCCCCTAACCCCCCCTCCCCCACTTCCCAAAGCTGGCTACAGGGTTACAAATATATAGTAATCATAATCTAACTAACATTAATCAACTATATAAAAAACCAAATACATAATACACTTTAACCCACCTTTAACATAATTACCAACATTCTAAAATTAATTTAAAATTTACTCATAAATGGAACTTTTTAGTCCCATATTTTTTCTGAATATAATCTATCCATCTTCTCCAAACCGAAATGTATCTCTCTTGTGAATGATCTTTCAAGTAAGCAGAAATCTTAGCCATTTCTGCTAGATTTGACACTTTAAGTGTCCACTCCTCTATAGTAGGCAGACAATTCTTTTTCCAGTATTGCCCTACCAATAATCTCGCAGCTGTTATCAAATTCAACATCAAATTAATTTCTTTAGTGTCACAGTCTGTAATAACACCCAATAAAAATAACTGTGGAGTAAACTTTATCTTTCTCTTAAAAATCTTTTGAATGTTCCACCAAATTTTAATCCAAACATTTGATTGATTTCTTGATCTTTTTCAAGCAAGAGAAAGATTGGAATCTGGTGGGGAAATTGCTCAGGAAAAAGCTAGAAATTGGCCACTTCCTCTCATACACTCATGTTTGCATAGAGGAAGCCCAGAAATCTCCACATCCTGCCAATTAAGGTTGCGTACAATGTCCAGCCCGTTGAACTTTTCACCCGGGGAGGTTTCTCTTTCTAGCAACGCCACGGCTTCCAAGAAATGCAATTTCAGTTCTGCCACTGCAGCAAAGAAAAAGCTTTCTCCCCATTTGAATATTTGCAGCCGTTCTGTCTCCACGCAAAAGCGGTGAATTTGGAGAGAAATAACATTTCCAAAGGAAGGAAGAGACTGAGGTTTTAGAGTAGAGTAGAGTCGAGCTGGAAGGGACCTTGGAGGTCTTCTAGTCCAGCCCCCTGCTCAAGGAGGAGACCCTATACCATCTCAGACAAGTGACTGTCCAATCTCTTCTTAAAAATCTCCATTGATGGAGCGCCCACAATTTCTGAAGGCTAGCTGTTCCAGTGGTTGATTGTCCTCACTGTCAGGAAGTTTCTTATTAATTCCAGGTTACTTCTCTCCTTTGATCAGTTTCCAAACATTGTTTCTTGTCCTGCCCTCTGGTGCTTTGGAGAATAGATTGACCCCCTCTTCTTTGTGGTACCCTCTCAAATACTGGAATAACCACAGTTGAGACCAAAAATTTCTGTTGCCAAGGAAGTTGTAAAATAAATTTTGCCCCATTTTACAATCTTTCTTGCCACAGTTGTTAAGCAAATCACTACAGTCATTAAGTTAGTAAGATGGTTGTAAAGTGCATCTGGCTTTCCCATTGACTTTGCATGTCAGAAAGCCACCAAAGGGGATCAAATGACCCCGGGACTCTGCAACCATCCTAAATACATGCCAGTTCCCATTTTTGATCATGGGGGGAGATGCTGCAACAAGTCATCAGTCACTTTTTTCAGTGTAACTTTGTAAGTTTGAACAATCAAACTTGTGAATGGTTCTAAGTCGAGGACTACCTGTAAGTTCAATGGTGTCATCTGTCAGATCAGGGAACTCCTCAAAAATTAAAGTGGACCACTTCAAGAATGTGGATTCTATTTTTGTGCAGTGATACACCACAAGACATTGATTGGTCGGTCAACAACGAGACACTGGCAAAGCGGACACAGCAGCGCCTGCATTTTCTGAGCTGCATGAGAAAAGTACATCTTCTTTCTCCTGTCCTTACCACTTTCTATAGAGGGATAATTGAGGGCCTCCTGTCTTATTGCATTATGGTCTGGTTTGGAACCATCACTGCTTTAGACAGGAAGGCAGTGCAGAGAGTGGTGAGGATGGCAGAAAGATTATTGGCAGTTCACTTCCTTCTATCCGGGACATAGCATACAAATGTTGCTTGAGGAGGGTCCGCAGGATTGTCTGGGACTCTACACATCCTCTTTGTGACCTGTTTTCCTTGTTAGCTTCTGTCAGGAGTCTCCCTGGTATCCAAAGCAGAACATCCAGATTCAGTCACAGTTTTCTTCCATACAGTATCAACTTTGTGAACATTCAAACTTCCTCTTTCCGCTATGTGTTCAGGATGGACAGTGATTAATATTTGTATGTATTTATAGGTAAGAGTGTAGGTATATACATATGTATGTATATAGCATGTCTATATCTGTCTTATGTATGTGTACACTTTTGAGAGCAGGCAACAGAGTTTCATTTTTAATGTGTGCCGTGGTGCCCATAGTAAAAAGATGATAATAAGTGTTATCTTATCTTATTTTATTTCTTCTATGGGTCCACAAGTGAATGGAAAACTCAGCACATGAACAAATAAGGTGCAGTTGATTTAGGGGGCAATTAAAGGAAATTGGAAACAAAGATCAAGCAATGTCTACATGGGCCCGCACACACACACACACACACATACACACACAGAGGCTTTGGCATCAATTATCCTAACAATTTCTTTTCCTAGCAGTGGGAGCCGCCAATTCTGAGATAAGGATAAAGCTTTTGGGTTTTTTTCTGCCGGGACAGAACTGAAATCACACCTTTTCCAAGAAATGCAGGCATTCAGAGTTGTGAAAGGAATAAAAGTATTATTCAGAAATTTCTAATGAGTCTAAAGGTTGAAGCAGAAGCCAACTGAAGATCAGAAATAATATTTTATCTAAGCACAAATACAAAAAGCAGAAGTTACAAATTGTAAGGGGCGGCCTGTGGTAACAGAAAATCAGATGGTGAAAGATAGGCTATGGACAAAGGGGCTTCTTGGAACATGGGAGGGACAATGGGTTTAGGTGGTCTGGAAAGTTTATTGGATGATTAGGGAAGGGGTTGGGGATAGGATATAACAGCTCTGTCAGGTGTGGCTGTGTGTTTCAGTCCATCAAGCCTTTGCAAACGTTTTAGTTTTAGGGGTTTTTTTTGAAATAAAAAACTTTGTTGCTGGAATTCCAAGTGAGTTTGTTTTGTTTTGGATCTTGAGCTACGTTCCAAACAGTTGCCAGAATGTATTTAAGAGAATATCTTTCTGTCTGGCTTTCCTCTTCAATAAACTACAACCTTCTTTCTAAAACAGTTGCCATGTTGTTTATTCCTGGACCCTGATGAAGATTTTTCTTTCAACAACTCATAATCATTTCCTTAGTAAAGAACATTGCATTTGTCTCCAACAGATTCTTTCTTTCTTTCTTTCTTTCTTTCTTTCTTTCCTTTCTTTTCTTTCCCTTTCCTTTCTTTCTTTTCCTTTCCTTTCTTTCCTTTCCTTTTTCTCTCCATCTCTGCAAACAACTCTGGGCGGCTCACAATTCAAAAACATTTACTGGTATTACAATTAAAATCTTCAAAACATTTTAAAACAAAAAACAGTAAAAACCATTAAAACAATTCAAAACATTAACATCTTTTCCCCTACCCTCTCAAGTTGGGTTTTGAATGTGGAATCTGCTTTAGAATTTTACCCATCCAGTTGTGTATCATCTGGAAACTTACAGAATTCATCATTTCCCCCCACAAGTCACTTTTAAAAAATAAAGGTAGGGGACGGAGGGCTGAATCTAGTCACATCCCACCTAATCTCTCTTTCTAATTTCATGAGAAAAAATTGCCAATCACTTAGCTAAAGTGGAATTGAAAAAAGTGCAGGCAACTGACTTGATCCCTGCCAGAAATGGAGGTGAAACATTCAGAGATCAAGAAGAGAAAGAAAGAAAGAAAGAAAGAAAGAAAGAAAGAAAGAAAGAAAGAAAGAAAGAAAGAAAGAAAGAAAGAAAGAAAGAAAGAAAGAAAGAAAGAACTCCCCATTCAGACGACCAGCGGGTATTTATAAAACCAGAAACCGTTTTGATTTGCAATGCCCCATTTTAAGAGAGGCTGCAGAGTTTCCACAGGTGGCCTCTGGAAGTTGCCTGAAGCATCCAGGGTGGGATTTAGAGTTAAGGTTGTGGGTAGAAAAGCCGCCTTTTACAACCTGGGCTGATTTCCGAACACGCCTGACTTGCAGGAATCGGTGCAAAGCAGAAACCGAAACTAAACGGGCTGCATAAAAAGAGACTCGCATCCGCTTGAGCTTCACAAAAGCATCGGAAACCCTCACAGACCGAATATATCCTGTTTTGGCTCCTCTCCAGTCTGATCCTCAAAGACAAACAAGTGCCGACGTGAGCCTCTCTCTTTCTCTCGGGGGAGGGGGTGTTTTTTATGGTGGTTCTCACGATTTCTTTTACCAACAGATGAGCATCCAGTTGTGTCCTTAACGGAGCATAAAACTTTCTCCCACAGGGGGTGGAAAAAGCAGAGTATCGTGTGTGTGGGGGGGGGGAGGCAGAGATAGGCTGATTTTCTGGCTATGGACGGTGAACTGAATGAAAGCCCAGTGAGGGGAAGGAGACAGATTCTGCAGTGGAGGTTGGGGGCGTCCTCATATGACATGGGGGAAGACCTGGGAAGCCAGGATTCAGCCGAAGTCTGACAATTATAGGTCACTGTCCTCCACTAGGGGATGCCAACATTCATATTTTGAGCAGTAGTCCAAAACTAGCTGAAAAGAGTCGTGTAGAGCTCGGAGCAAGGCGGCTGAGGAAACAAGCGTGTGTTCGGTTAGGATTTGGAAGCAGATCAAGGCGAGAATGTAATTTAAGCTTGTTTCTCTTCACCGAAGGTGGCTCTAAAGTGGCTTTTTCCTTAAACCCCACCTGCTGGTGAAATCTAATTGTACTTTAACTCTTGATACATTCCTGGGTGCCAAAGGAATCTCTTGAATCTGGCTTGAATCAAAGTCAGAGGGAAATGAAAGATGAAGTCAGAATAGGCAAAACAAGTTCTCCCTTTATGCATTCAATCAGTCATTTTTCAGTTATTTATTAAAAGGATAAGCAAAGTTACATTTAAAGATGTGAATCTGGCTTGAATCAAAATCAGAGGGATATGAAAGACACCGGAAGAAGCAAGACAGGCCCTTCATTTATCTCCCTTTATTTTTTTATTTTATTTTTTATTTTAATTCCATTTATATCCCGCCCTTCTCCGAAGACTCAGGGCGGCTTACAAGCTTAGCAGTAGCCTTCATTCTATGTATATACCTGCTTATTAGGGCTTTCACACACCCCCCAAGCGGCATTATTACAAAGTCAGCTTATTGCCCCCAACAATCTGGGTCCTCATTTTACCTACCTCGGAAGGATGGAAGGCTGAGTCAACCTTGAGCCTGCTGGGATGCGAACCTGCACTAATTGCAGGCAGCTGGTGTTACTTAAGGAGGCATTAGCCCACTGCTCCACCAAGGCTCTTTATGCATTCAATTAAATCAGGGGGACGACAGAGAATGAGGTGGTTGGATGGAGTCCCTGAAGCAGTAGGTGTGAGCTTAAATGGACTCCAGAAGATGGTAGACCAGGGCTTTTCAACCAGTGGTATGGGTACCACCTGTGGTACATTGGCACCTGGTAGGTGGTACGCAACCATCCTACAAAAGTGGTAGCAGGGGAGGAGAATGAGCTGAAGCAGTGGCAGCACCGCACAAGCCTGAACGAGAGATGGCTGGAGTTGCAGGACTGTCAGGGCTCAGTGGAAGCGCCAGAATCAGTGCCAGGCTCCAGCTGGAGCTCAGCACTGATCCTGGCGCTTCTGCTGGGCCCCGAAGACGCACCGATCAGCTGGAATGTTACAGCATCTCCAGGGTCTTGTGATTTACATTCAGATGCTTGGCAACTGATTCATATATATGACGGTCACAGTGTCCCAGGGTCATGTGAAGTGACCAAAACCTGCTGCAACCACCCAGCAGAAGGGGGGGGGAATAAAAACCAAACACCCCCCACCCCACCCCCACTGCCAATCCTCAACAGAAATGCTCACAACAATGAAAACCTCAGACAGGAAGAAGAGCACCGCCAGGCGGGCAGGCAGGTGTCTTGCTCAGCTGTGGCTTGGGGGGCACTTTTTCAGTGCCATTGTAACTTCAAAAAGTCACTAACTGAACTGTTGTAAGTTGAGGACTTCCTGTACTTCATCACTTTTTTCCTTTTTTTTTTGGTCATCAAGTTTTTGACATCTTGCTCGGTGACTGTTGGTACTCGGATGTTGCCATATACTAAAAGTGGTACAATGGGTGAAAAGGTTGAAAAGCCCTGTGGTAGAGGACAGGAAGACCTAGAGCAGACATGTCAAACACAAGACCCGGGGGCCGGATCCGGCCCGCGAAGTGGTTTCATGTGGCCCGCGAAGCCATCCTGGAAACAGTGAGGGAACGGCCCCCACTGCCTTGGCCCTGGCCCAGAGACCCTCCTTCTGCCAGAGACCCTCAGATCTGTCCCACTCCTGCCCAGGCCCCCATAGGCACCCTTGATGCGAACGATGTAGAGCTGGCCATGCCCACCCAGTAGGCCATACGCACTCTAGCCACGCCTACCCAGTAGGCCACGCCCACCCAGGCCACACCCACCCAGCCCCTTGAGGGCAACCGCAATGCTGATGCGGCCCTCAATGAAATTGAGTTTGACACCCCTGACCTAGAGGAATGTTGTCCATGGGGTCGCGATGGGTCGTACACGACTTCGCAACTAACAGCAACAAAACCAGCGGTAGGCAACCTTGGTTCTTTTATGAATCGTGGGAGTTGAGGTCCACATGTCATAAAAGAGCCAAGGTTGCCTACCTCTGAACTAAACTATCTATTTATTAAATGTATGTCAAGTTTCTCTTGGGGAGGGAAAGCCTTACATTTAAAGAAGTGAACGTGTTTCCAGTTAATACATTGGAAAGCTTGAATTTGACTTCAAAATTTGGTTAAACAGAATTTGTCAGCTTTCAGTCTTTGAATAGATTTTGTATTGCCAGAAAGGCAAGATCAGATAATAGGTCTCCATACAAACTTGGCTTGATTTGTTGTTCAAACATTGACTCTAATGATTTGTATAACTATGATTTCATTGATTTTGGCATACTAAGCAAGTAGAAAATATTAATTGGAATGTTGTTCTGCATTTTTTCTTTTTAGTTTTTTCCCCTTTTAGCTTTATTTAGGTTTTTTAATCATAAAACTGTTTTTCAGTTATTTAGATTGAACGTATTCATTTTTATTGCTGGCACTGGTTAAACATCACTTAAAGATTTAATAAACAACATTTAATTAATATTAATTAAATTAATATTTTAAAAATCTTGTCCAGATATGTTGGATATTAATTTTGTAAATTCCCAGTGAATGTGGTCATTGGGTTGGCTCTGGAGCTTAAAGGAGCTAAAATTCAACATTTCTGATAGAAGCAAGCTAAGTGCATGTGAAACAAAGGTTCAGAAGTGAATTTCTAAATCTAATTTATGAAAATGCAGCAAGTCAGACAAATTTTGCTTTGTAGGAGATGACCAGGCTCAGCCTGAGGGAGGGGTCAAGTGCGTCATCAGTCTTAAGCCCACAAGAGATCTAAGTCCAGCCATCCTTGAATTCCGTTGACCCTTATCGACCACCAATCTGCCTTAACCGTTAGTACTTCAGATTCTTGTAGAGCAGGGGTGTCAAACTGGCGGCCCTGGGGCAGATGCATCACCAGGAAACCGCGCCCACCCCATTGCCAGCAATGGAGGAAAAGCTCTGATACGTTGCGTGACGTCACATGACGTCGCGAGTTTGACATGTCTGTTGTAGAGAGTGCTAACATGCAATAAACCTGTATTCATTTCAACCGCCTCAGCTCCTGATTTCCTGTGCTTGGCATGCATATTTCTGAAAAGGAAATTATCGCCAGTTATAAAAACAAAACGTTACGACTGTGTTATCCTGGATGTGGCAAAGTCTTCTAGAACTCTTTGAGTTCACTGGGATCTTTTCCAACCCAGGTATTCCAGAGACTACAATTTTGACTGTTCAACCTTTCTTCTTGTTGTTTTTGTTTTATCCAGGCCGAAATGGCTGTCCAGCCCAAAGGTGCGCTTGCTACGAAGGCCATGATGAACATTAGCAAAGCCGAGGAAGTCCGAAAGGAGACAGAACTGATGATGAAGCCCCACGCAAACTGGGAGGAGTATCTGATGCCTGGGCCCATTTCTATCGCCCTCTTAGGGGAGCTGGCTTGCATCGCTGCAGGACAAGGAGACTTTGCCATCAATCTTGCCCCACCCGAGGGAGGCTACAGATATATGAGGTATCCGGACTCTTTCCAGGCTTCCCTGATGCAGGTGAGCAACAGTGGGTGGCATGCCTTCAGCATTGCCCACAAGAATATGGATGGCATCCGGCTCCTTTCTATGAGCGTCCCTGAGCAAATCAAAATGATCATCAAGACCTTATTCCAGGATGACCTCACCTTGATAGATGCCTTGCTCCCTGGACAGCTGTCCAGCCTGAAATCGATTGCAAATGAATGCTCCTCTTTGGCTAAGGCAGTTGACAGTAAGTTCAATGATGTCATCTGTCTGATTGGGGAACTCCTGGAAGTGTGTATGAGTTCCAAATCACAGTACGAACAAGGATTGGCACAAACCAAACACGCCTTGGAAGACCTGAAGCTAAGAAAGAAAGCAACTGAAGAAGCCCAGGCAAAAGCAGAGGAATACTTCAAGGAAATAAAGAACAGAATGACTGATACGTTTGATGATTATAGAAAAGCGGTAGATAGCATTCCTACTGGCTGGAGTTCTGTAGTTCTGGAAATGGCTTCAACTGTAAGAGAAACCATGACGGTGTCAATTGCCAGCCTGACATCCATGCTCAGCTTTAACGGAAATAAGTTGCTTTCTCCAATCAACAGCATAAGTGAGGAAGAGCTTGAAAGTAGGGATGACTTTATAGCCATGAACAACATCTGTGTCCTGTCAGGTCAAATGCTGGCATTGGTGGACGCTCTTAAAACCGTGGTGGATGATGAAGGTAATATTGACATGGATCTCCTCTACAATAAAAAGCACAATGAAATCAAAACCGTATGGACCAGAAAGAAAGCCGAGCAACTGTTAGAGAAAATAAAAAAAGAAAGAAAGTGCAGCCTGAAAAAATTGGCAGTGAAAATATGCAAAGATATAATCAAGATTTCCAGTATATTAACTGAAACAGCAGAGTCAGGGAACATAAACCAGGAAAAACTGTTAATGAAAATGAACACCCTCTCGAATGATATTGTTGTTTTCGATAGCAGAAGCAAATGCTGCAACCGTACATCCCCTTTCGGTCCCATGGCGCCAAATATGGCCAAATCTCAGAAAAATGCCCAAGAAGACTCATTGTTGTCATCCGTGGTGAAAAACAGCCTTTTGAAAACTGAGCAAACTAAAGAAATGCTGAAGATGAGTCAAGAAGAGTACCAGAAAAGCTTTGACAACTTAAAGCAGCAGAATAAGGATTTGCTGGACGTGCTCAGTGAAATGAGGAAATGCGAAATAAAGGAGATTGATTTTGAAAAAGCCAAAAACATGCTGATCAAAGGCCTGGACGCCTTGGGAAGAGTGAAGGAGCAGTGGGAGAAAATGGTGCGTTTCTTCCAGATGATCTCGAATCTCATTGATTCCTGTCTCAATAAACGCCTAACCGAATTTGTGAAATCGGCCGAAGATCTTCCCCAAATTCTGAATTATTCCCACCAAGACTTTGTGATAGATATGATCTACAAACAGGCCTTCAATGCGTCCAACATAGCTCATTTGGTGCACATGATATCTGAGACCTACACAGACGTGTCTTCAAAATACCTGATGGATAAAGTGGGCAGCCTCAGCAGGCTTATTTCCATGGACCCTTCTGATCCCCAATTCCGGATGGAGCGTGTCAAACTAAGAGAGGGCTGTGACAATGCCCAAAAAGCCATAGAGGATCTTGTCATTAAGCAAAAGAAAGAATTTGAATATAACATCCACGCCAGAGTGGCCAAAATCAATTCTGAGCTGAAGGCTGTTTTGCCGGAAGTGCCGGAAGCTGAGAGGAAAGCGATCGAATATAATGTGCACAAAGGAATGAGGGAAATCACTGAGGATGAAGCTGATCAATTCATGTAGAAATGTCTTTCAATCCATGAGGAAAATGGAGGCTCTTCTGTATTATTTCCCTCAGAGTAATAGGATGTGAATTGGGCCACTCAGTCATCTTGTATTTGCTAAAACTAGAAAACCAAGAAACGGCTATAGATATTGCCGTTCAGGATCCTTTCAAAAATAATCTTGGCTGACCATTTCTGACGTAGGGGCTCATGTTGGCTCATACTAAATATTTCTATTTTTGTTTCTTCTTTGGTGCATCAGTTACCTCTTCTCCTCTTCGGTCAATTTTTATGGACCAATACCTCTCCCCCTCTCTGCGTATCTGCTTGCTGGTTTGTATGCCCTACCACTCCTCTCTTTTGGGGCTGTTTCTGGTGGAGGAAAAGCTGAAGTGTGTTTTGTGTGCTTCTCTTTTTACCATAATTTGTCTCTGTATGATAGATAAAGGGGGTGGGATAGGTTGTGTCTCTACAATAGATAAAGGGGTTGAGTTCAATATTAAAAATGTGATGTCCAATTTCATTCATTGCTGTTAATTCTATTGTCACTACAGGCTTCCTTCTTTTTTGGAGTGATGGTACAATCAATTCTGTCTGTCTGTCTGTCTGTCTCTCTCTCTCACACACACACACAAACATATATATATATATATATATATATATATATATATATATATATATATATATATATATATATATATATATATATATATATATATATATATATATCTTTGGTCATTCGGGTTTTTCCCCACGTAGAATTGGAGGTATCAGGGCAACGTTTCAATGAAATCTCATCCGTCATCCTCAGGCTGGTGACTTCAGCTTCGTTCTTCTGGGAGAAGTGTTCTCCCAGAATGTCTACATTTTTTTTCTGGGGTTAGCAATTTTAGGTCTGTATTTCTTTGGAGATGCTTATCAATTAACAGAGGGACCTTGGATGTCTTCTAGTCTAACCCCCTGCTAGATCCCACAGCCTGATCTATCATCTCTTAGAGAGATGGGTGCTTGGGTTACTATGCTCACTGAAATATGGGTAATAGATTCTCAGTTTTCCTGGCTTCTTGAGTCCTTCTAACACCTTTTCATATTACGTTGGTACAGCTCGAGAATGGCTAGATTCTAACAACCACTCCTAATTTACTTTCTGCAAATAAACTTTAAGATAGCAAATCTTAAGAACAAGCGATTTTAAAAATGTCACTTTTTAGAGAAGGGATCCCTTTTCATCAAAAGCAGATGACAGAATTGTACCTAATGAGGAAGAAGAGTGCCAGTTTCGAGAGATACTCTTCAAGTACTTTTAGACGGTAAATTTCGAGGTAATCAAGAGAAAGAGGTTAATCAAATCAGCCAGAATGAACAGAGTAATTAAATACTGAGTTTTGGGCTAGATAAGAATTTATTTTATTTGTTTGTTAATCGTACAATTATTAACCGCTATTACACTACGTTGTTTTCCATATTGTTGTAATCTTAAAACAGTGAAATAGGATTTTTAACTCTTTTTGCCTTTCAGTTGTTACTTTTACATTTTAGCATTTCTTTTACTGATTCATTACAGCTTTTCTGCAACATATAAGAACTACCGGTATATTAGTCATTCTGAAGTTACTAAACATTATAGTAAACAACTCTCCTGCATTAAATTCTTGCTTTTATGCTAGAAAGAGTCAATAAATGTCTATTCTCTAAAATTGGCCTGGGTTTAATATCTTGTTGACTTAACATATCACAACACAGCAGAGTTTCTAAATTCTATGGAGATTCTCAGTCATCCAGGTCATGGTTGTCCCAAAGGCGCTTTTTCAAAAGAACTGGACTTTCTTGTTTTTCTTTCAAGACGTTTCGCTTCTCATCCAAGAAGCTTCTTCGGCTCTGAATCTGAAGAAGCTTCTTGGATGACAAGAAAAATGTCTTCAAAGAAAAACAAGAAAATCCAGTTGCCTCTCGAAAAAGCAACTTCCAGAATAAATATGGGACTAAAAAGTTTCATTTAGCATTTGAATGAGTATTGATGTGATATTTATATTGCTTGTAGTCATTTTATAAGAGTTAAAGTGCGATAGACTTAATAGCTTATTGTTGTTTGCATATGGTAGATTATGATTGTTTTTACTTTTATACCTTGTATTTAGCTCTGGGAAGTCGGGGAGGGGGGAAGGGGAGGGAGGGAGGTGTTGGGGTGGGTTGGGAAGAGGGGAGGGGGTTGGGAGGGGTTTTGTTTTGTTTTGTTAAAGATAAAATGTACTGAAAAACTTTTCAATAAAAAAAAAGAAAAAGCAACTTTGGGACAGCAGAGTTTCCCGTTGGAACAACGGTGTGAATATTAGGGGCAACATACATTTCCATCATCATGTTTACCAGATCCTGAAAACAAAAATATATGCGGGAAGGATTTTTTTCCTTGATAGGGTGGAAAGTATAGAATGTTTGGTAATGTCTATTTTTAGTGGTTAAAATTACTGTTGGAAGAAAAATCTTCATCATGGTTCCATCCAAGCCAGGAATAAACATGGCAACTGCTTTGGGAAGAAGGTTGTAGTTTATTGAAAAGGAGAACCAGACAGGAAGATGGCTGGCAGAAAAGAAGGACTGACCACATGTAAGGAGTAGGTTTTTATACCCTCTGGATCCTTTTCTTTGGAGTTACTTCCTGTTCCTGTTTGAGGCTATTTCCTGTGTCACGTATTCTGACCTGAGTGTGCCTCTCTGGTATTCTTGATGGTTGTGGGTTAATCCTATTATGTCCAAAGGTCATGTCCTGCTTCCCTGGGACTGGGCTGATGACTCTATGGATGGGGTATTTGGATTTTAGGTCTTTGTCTTCTTAATCTCCTAGTTTCCTGGATTTTCATCTGCATCTCTATAGAGCTGGTCCTGGCTTTGGGGAGGGAGACCTGGGGCTATTAAGAAAACTGTGCATGCTTTCCTGGTTATTCAATATCTTTTTAGGAAATATATTTTTCTGCCCTTTTAATATTTCCTTCTCTGGGGAGCTGACTTCCCACATTACAAAAAATAATAACTAGCATGCGGAGTTCTCTAGTTCCAGGTAAGGCTCTCTTACCTGGCCCTTGGTAGAAGGCAGTGGCAATTGTAAAACCAAAGTAACCTCGTGCCTTCGGTTTGGAAACAAAGCTGGGAGTTGAAGTCCACAAGTCATAAAAGGGCCTAATTTGAAGACCCCTGGTCTAGAGGTTTGTAGCCCATTCTGATTGTTAAGTCGTGGGCTCTGGTGAGCAGGAATGAAGACACACAGCTGAGTACAGAGAAACTCATTCTTTTATTCAAGCTGGAACTGTACTGAAGACTTGGGTGTACCTTGCCACAATATATAGCCAGATCCTCTGGTAGCAACCAATCGGATTGAACCCATGCTTGCCGCCCAAAGTTGCCCAATTGTAGGACCACAGACATCCTGTCTGGGTTCCTGGAGAACCGTTAGTTCTCCAGCAATGCACATGGTGAGGTACCAAAAGCCCGGTACAAAAGATCAAAGGTTGCTGTCCCACAGATGCACAGCAACGTCTCAGCTTTTAGGCCCTCCTCTGCAATCTGGTTTGCTCGTAGATAATTCTCCACTTGCAAGAGGTACGACGGCCAATCTTCTGGATGTTTAATATCGAACTCTCTGAGTTTGCCAACCTTCGGCATCTTTTCCTCGATTCCTGCATTCTTGGATCCTGCTTCTTAGGCTCAGGGAGTGCGTCCACTGAGCACGCGGCCGCTAGTGTAGCTTTACTAGCTGGCCTAGAGAGGGAAGGGGAAGATGCCTCTTCCCTCCAGCGAGTAATGCCGACCCCTTGTAACTTCAGCCCTTAGGCGGTAAAGCAGGATCCCACCTTCGTCACCACTGTTAAGTCGTGGGCTCTGGTGAGCAGGAATGAAGACACAGCTGAGTACAGAGAAACTCATTCTTTTATTCAAGCTGTAACTGTACTGAGGGCTTGGGTGCACCCCGCCACAATATATAGCCAGATCCTCTGGTAGCAACCAATCGGATTGAGCCCATGCTTGCCGCCCAAAGTTGACTAATTGCAGGACCAGAGACATCCTGTCTGGGTTGCTGGAGAACCGTTAGTTCTCCAGCAACGCACGTGGTGAGGAACCAAAAGCCCAGTACATAACACTGCTCTTGCTCTTTTCTTTTGCTGAAAAAAAGGGGAGAGGAATTTTCACACAGCTGCAAGGAGCACTGCCTTATCAGACTTTTTGGTTCCATTCCAGAGTTATCTCACCAAGGCCAGGTTGTGCAGTCTTCTGAGCTGGGAATCAAGACCATGAACTTTTGAGGCCAAATTTTAATAAACCTCTGAAAATTGCTCACTAAGACTGAGCTTCTGCACTGGTTCCAGAGTGCTCAACGCTGTGCACCAAGGACCTTGGAGTATCTCCCTGCTTGAAAATGGGGCTCCCAGCAGCTCAAGGGACAACATCTTGCAATGTAGACATAGTGCACCCAAAATAGTCTAAAAATAGTCTTCAGATTCTGGCTGTTAGACCTGACCAGGATCTCCCAGCAAGAAGAAACAGTGTGAGTACTGAAAAGAAAAACAATGGTTAATGCTGTATTCTGTTACACCACAGAAAATAAATAAAAACCTTGCTTAGTATGTTGGTTTTTGTGTGTGTGGCTGTTTAATTTACTTACTGCAGTGAAACACTAAAGCTTAAAATTCTCCTTATCTACTGTAGGGTTCATTATCTCCGGATCCTCAAAAGAACAATTTCTCTGGCACCTGGCCACTACCTGACATTTGGCAAAACAGCATTGGCCGTTTACTCACAAACCACAAGTCTTATGAGAGCAGAGGATCCTCACACCTCTGAAGCCTACAACCAATTAATTCACCAAATTTCCCACACTTACTTTGCTAAGGAGCACACCAATATTTACCTTGGCACTCACCAGTTTCATTCAACTTAACAGCAATATGCTTTATCCACTCCCATTCCTTCACTTAAATTATTATAAAGTTAAGAAGAACATATGAGAAGAATTCTGGGAATTGAAGTCTACACATATTAAAGTGGTCAGGTTTGAGGAAACAGTCTAGTACAGGGGTCCCCAACCTGTGGGTAATGGCCCACTACTGGGCAGTAGTCTACTGGCCACTGGGCTGTGAAACCGGCTGGCCAGTATGCTCACTCACCCCCACTGGCACTAGCGTCGTGGTCGCATGGTGAAAACAAGGCACTGAGTGGCCTAAACGGGGCACTGTGTGGCAAAATGGGGCACCATGTGGCAAAAATGGGGCAGGGCTAGAGAGTGTCATGAGGGTGCTAGTGCCACCCTGTTTGTGTCATGCACATGCTCGCAGCCCTGTTTGTGTGCACACATGTAAAGTGCTTCCCCCTCCCTTTGCATCTGGTCCGCCAACTGAGAAAGGTTGGAGACCTCTGGTCTAGTGGGTGGAGTAATCAGAGCCTCAGTTGTACTTCTGTGCAGGAGTTGCACAGAGACTGTTGTTTGATGAAACATACTTTGGATGGTCCTCCTTGACTCTTGGCTGATAGTATTTCCATCAACATCACTGTTCCTAGGAGAGCACACTACCTCGACACTTATAAAAATAAGGGTATATTAAGGCTGCCCAGGGATGTGTAGGGGTTTAGAGGAAAACAAGAGTCATGAGAATGCAGCAGCAGAACGAGAATGCTGGGGCTCCTGTGAACGAAGTGTGCAAGGGGAAAAATGCTCAGAGAGTTGGAGGGCTAGAGAGGCCCCTCAGCCACTGGCCAACTTGGTGCAGGAGTATAACAGTAACTGTAACAATAACAATAATAATAAGTGGGGGCACCTTGGAGGTCATCTAGTCCAACCCCCTGCTCAGGCAGGAAAACCTATATCAGGGGAGTCAAACTGCCGGTCTGCGGGCCGGACATGTCATGAAGAAACCGCACCTACCCCATTGCCGGCAATGGGGAAAAAGCTCCGATACATCGCGCGACGTCACGTGATGTCTTGAGTTTGAGATGTCTGCCCTATACCATTTCAGACAAATGGCTGTCCAATCTCTTCTTAAAGACTTCCAGTGTTGGAGCATTCACCCCTTCTGGAGGCAGGTCATTCCACTGACTAATTGTTCTAACTGTCAGGAAATTTCTCCTTAGTTCTAGGTTGCTTCTCTCCTTGGTTAGTTTCCATCCATTGCTTCTTGTCCTGCCTTTGGGTGCTTTGGAGAATAGCTTGACTCCCTCTTCTTTGTGGCAGCCCCTGAGATATTGGAACGCTGCTATCATGTCACCCCTAGTCCTTCTCTTCATTAAAACTAGACACACCCAATTCCTGCAACCGTTCTTCATGTGTTTTAGCCTCCAGTGCCCTAATCATCTTTGTTGCTCTTCCCTGTACTCTTTCTAGAGTCTTCACCATCAGATGGTGGTCTTGCTCCACTTGGCATGAACAGCGATAGGGAATCTTGTCTGGGTCATGGCTCTACTTTAAACTGCCCTTACAATATTGGCCAAGAAGAGAGACAACCTCAGGAGTCTTTTGAAGCAAATTACTCATTTTATTTTGATTGAGGGAACTATACTATCTTGAGACTCAAATTCTTTTCAGTGATATGAATCTAGGTTTCCTGGTCTGGTCTCAGAGACTAAGCAGTGTTGGTGGGATAGGAGGCCACTAAGAGATCCCAGCAAGAAGTTGGAAAAATAGACCCAACAGAGGCAGTTCTCTATGTTGCCAAGTAAGCCAGGAAGATATAGCCATGAAGTCACCAGGTGCTGAGTTCAGCTCTAACAAGGTTTTACTTCAGACTGAAAGGAGAAGCACCCCAAACATAAATGTCACATTTTTGGTAGCTTTGAGCAAGTCTTTGTGCTGTCCAGCTTTCTGCTTTAAATATGGGGAAGAGGGTCATCTGGCCTACCTTGCAGGGCTGTTGTAAGATTTCAGCTCATGTTGAAATAGACAATGAGATGAAACAGCTCACTCTCTGCTAAGGAGTTTTCAAACTTTTATTGCACTGAATCTTTGGACCCCACAAATAGGATTAAGGCAGTGGTGGGATTCAGCTGGTTCGCACCAGTTTGGCAGAACCGGTAGATAATTTTCTGTTGCCTAGACCCACAACGGACTTCCGGAAGTGGCATCCACACAGAGGACTGGTTGTTCACATATATGAATCCCACCACTGGATGAAGGGCATGAAATAAATACACGAGCATACACAGTTCATGTAGATTTCTCATGCTAGTAAATAAATAGGCAGCTGAAAAGAATATTACACTCCAAAAACTGAAAGGTCCTAAGGGTTACCTTGCTCTTGGTAGATACGTTCCAACAGCTCCATAAACGTCACGCTTTTCTCTACTTTAGTTTTAGCACCTAGAGCTTTTAGTTTCCTTGTGGTTCAACACTCAAGCTATTTGCATCTAGACCCAGTTTCCTGCAACTGCCTCTGTTAAAACTTGCTTAGAATAGACTGCTGCTGTTTCAAAAGCTGCTTTGCCCAAAATGGAATCATATTTACTGTTTCTCTGTGGCAAAGTTTTTTGAATTAGCTCCTGCAGCTGCCTATTTTATTCAAACCAGACCTGCTGCTGAAACCCCCTGATTTCTATTTTTGTCTGACAGAGGTACGATTATTGAACAATGCAAAAACACCCACTTTTCTTTTTCTGGTTTCTTAGGATATCCCCAGATCAGCTTTCTTTTACCTGGCCTTCTCCAGAGGTTTTGTTATGGTGAGACTAGGCTGAAGCTGCCATATCTAAAGATGAAGGATTCATCTAAGCAGGGTAGACAAAAACCAGGAATCTTGTCTAAAAGTTCCCTTCAGAGAAGTAGTTAAGAAGGACCCAAATCATTAAGGAAGCAAAAGAAAAATGTCATATCACAAGACGTTGGGCCTGAGCACATGGGAACCTCTCCCCAAATCCCACCAACAGGCAAGATAAGCTGCCAGATGTGAGAATCTACAAAACAAAACAAGCTAGGACTTTGGAAGATCAAAGAGGTCTTGAAACCCACTCACTCTTTGAATTTTTATTTTTTATTTTTTGGATCCAGACTGGGCAGCTTCTGACCCTCTGGCTAATGTCTGACAGCCTAGTTGAGAAGGACACGGATAAGTGTGGATGAGTGTGGGCATATGTGTGTGAGAAATAACAAGTTTATATTGTAGGCAGTAAAGTGTTTCTGGGTATTTCAAAGAACTGGTTGTGCTTCTGTGTTTGAGTGGGGCTGTTCACCAGGATTGTGGTGGCGTGAGTGACCATAAGCCAAACTTGACAGCATGGGTAACACTACCAACTGGAGATGTTACTCACCTAAGAATCCCCCCAGGGCAGGGGTCCTCAACCTTGGCAACTTTAAGACTTGTGGACTTCAAGTCCCAGAATTCCTCAGCCATTCTAGGAGTTGAAATCCACAAGTCTTAAAGTTGCCAAGGTTGAGGATCCCTGCCCTAGGACAAGGGTGTTGGCAGGCTACCAAGATCTCAAGTGTAAAAGAAGGGCAGAAACAACCCTAGTAATGACAAAGATCGTAATGCAGACATATGCCTGCTCAGATGTCAGCCCTGTTGATTTCAACGGGGTTTGTTCTTATCTGGAGGTCATAGGTCAGCCTTATGGGCCAGAGTTAAGTTGGCTTTATCCAAGAACATTGAATCTAAAGCAGGAGTCCCCAAAGTGGTCAAAATTGCCCCTGAGAGTGGAGGGGACTATCCAAGGGGTCAATGTTGTTGCTATTAGTATGCACAGCACTATTAGTTAAAGGCCAGAGTTGAGACCGAATTTCCATGCTTAAACAAGGCATGTCAACGCTGCTAACATCGAATGTTATTGCTTGACATGAGATGGAGTAGCTATTGCATATGTTAAACCTGTGTATTGCTTTAAGACTCATGTATTAGTTTAGTTTAAAAAGGTGGGAGGGAAGAGTAGGAATGCACTTTCAAGGCCACTTGTTTCTCTCAAGAAGATATGATTTGGCGGGTGCTTCTAACAGAAGGGAAACTGATTCTTTAAATTAATTGGAGAATATGATTAATGACCAAATCAGAAAGGTCGAGAATTGTGTTTAATTATATTGTGCAAGGGGCGGAGATTTCAGATTCCAGCTTTCTTCGAGCAAACATTGCTGGTGTATTAGGCTAATAAAGGACTTTTAAGGTAAACAGTGCCTCAGAGTCACTTGAAAAGCCCATACTTGGAAACTTGACAAGGCAGTTGTTAAAACAAGTCATCCCCAATTTTATGACCTTATTTGTTCAGTGAACCACTACAGTTGTTAAGTGAATCATATGGTCATTAAGCAAATCCAGCTTCCCCCATTTACTTTGCTTATTGGAAGCCAGCTGGGGAGGCCACAATCCCATGACCCTGGGACACTGCGACCATTGTAAATACTTGTTGGCAAATTCTGATCGTGTGGCCGAGGATGCCGCTACTGTTGTAAGTGTGAGGACTGGCTATAAGTCACCTTTTTCAGCACTGTTGTAATTTTGAACAGTCACCAACAAATGGTGGTAAGTCAAGGACTACCTGTAATTTCCTTGAATGAATGCTCGGAGGTCAATGAACAATTTGGCACTTTGTGAAAGGGGCAAGGGGCTGAAGAGTTTGGAGATACTTAATCTAGAACAGGGGTCTCCAAACCTGGCAGCTTTATGACTTGTGGACTTCAACTCCCAGAACTCCTCATCCAACATGGGAGTTTGGACACCCTTTGGGATAAGCTTTCAGAACCTGCTAATTTATTCTAGCCCTCCACAGAACTATATTCTAAGGACGATAAAAGGCCTTTCAAAGGGTACCAGCATGACTGTACACATAAGTAAGATTGAATTCCCATGACACACTAAACACACTTTTCTTGGCAACCTCATAGGAACCCTCCTAGCATGATCTGCTTGTGAAGCACTCCCTCCAGTTGCAGGCAGTGTGAGAAGTCAGGGAAACCGGCTCAGCTCCAGACAGCCATCTTAAATTCCCCCACAGAGGCGGGGGAAACACCACCTTGGTGTGATACAACTGGAGGCGTGTAAGATGGCCTTGTCAGTGAAGAAGACACTGAGGGCACGGTGGGAGGAGAACTTCTTGGCCAAAAGGAAGTTGTGGGGGAAGATTTTTTTTTCTCTTCTTGTTCTTTCCACGAGAGGAGCCATGGCTACTGCTGATGCTGCTGGAGCTGCTGCTAGCTTAATGCCCTCAACTCTCTGTGAGGACCACAACAAGCCTCTGAAGTTCTTTTGCCAAAATGAGTTGGCTTTGATCTGCGCCCAGTGTGCTAAAACCAAGAAGCATCACAATCACACTGTTCTCCCCATACAAGAAGCAGCCCAAAAAAACAAGGTGAGTGAGGGATCGGCTTTTCCAGACAATTTTGGGATCTCATTCCAGGTAGGTTTTAAAAGAGGCGAGACTCTTCAAGAAATTCAAGCTTGGAATTCTGGCTGGGAAGTTTGCAAGATGAAGTTCACTTATCCGGCAGGCAGCAAACTGAGAAAAGCAACTTCTAACACTCTTTGCGAAGCACCCTGAACAAAATTTTAAGTATCCTAACTTGACTGTAGACTGTAGCAATTACTCCAGGGTTTATTTATAAAAAGAGGCAGGAAGAATAGGATATGTATATATATATAAAATAAACCTTTGATTGTGCTTCTAAACTTTGACAAATGGAGCGGGAAAACAGAAGAAATGAAACATTTTGCTTTGAATGTCTTCATTCTACCAGGTCTGGTAATAAATCTAAAAGCTGGAAGATAATCTCTTCTTGGCATCTCCAAGTAAAGAAGCAAATTAATTCTTCAAGAATTTGTGAACATGTTATCAATCTAGTTCTATTATGGATTATAAAATCAGAAACTGTAACTACCAAGATTAGGAAATCACCCGGGAATCATCCAAGAGCACCTCTCCTCTCTCTCCCTCCCTCCCTCCCTCTCTCTCTCTTCCTCTGTGTGTGTCTGTGCGCACATTTTTAAATACAATTTTATACATATATAATTATATATATAATATATATAATTTTTTTAAAAATTAAAATTTAGTAGAAACTAATATAGAATAAGAAAAAGGGGAAAAACTTGGAGGGAGGGAGGGAGGGAGGGAGGGAAGGAAGGAAGGAAGGAAGGAAGGAAGGAAGGAAGGAAGGAAGGTCTAATATTTATAGCATTATAAGTACAATCAGGGCTTCTTTTGTCATAGAACGCTCAGAACGGAGTTCCAGCACTTTTTTGGATGGAACCTTGTAGGGTAGGCAAGGTGGGTTGTATGATGTGTGTGAGTTCCCGCACTTTTTTTTTATACAAAAAAAGCACTGAGTACAATTTATAAATCTACAATTATAAATTTACTTCTTCCCCTATGGTTATAGCATAATCTATGCTAACTATCAAAATTGTAACTTGTAAGTTCATTTTTTTCTGTTTCATGCAAAATGTCTATTGGGGTTGTATCAGTAGGTATTAATTTTCCTATTAAGAGGAAGAAGAGAACTGCAGCGGGTGTCGAGTCTCAGCTGCCAGGAATTCTCCCTTCCTTCAGCTTGAGCGAGAGGCATCCACCAGCAGCAGAAGAGAAGAAACTAGGAGATACCCCTTTCCTTTGTTATTCTGTTGGGCTGCAGGGGTGGGAGAGAATTAACAGGAAGAAACCTTTCCACCTCACCATCCCATAAGGTCCCCCCACTGACACAAGAACAGCTGCTCTGCAGGGCACTGAAGCAGGATGGGCATGTGGGGGAAATAAATTCTTAGATTAATGGAACAGAATTAAATCAAGTTGACAGTGCTTTTTTTGTAAAAGAAAAAGGTGCCGGAACTCACACATGTCATACAACCCACCTTGCCTACCCTGCAAGGTTCCATCCAAAAAAGGTGCCGGAACTCCGTTCTGAGCGTTCTATGACAAAAAAAGCCCTGCAAGTTGATATATAGAGATGTAAGATCAAAGTTCTTTATTTTATTTTTTTTAGAATAATCCCACAGATTTGCAATAGGGAATTTCCCCCCCTGTCTGACATTCCCAAACTGCCCCCTCCTCAGAATTGATGGGAGATGTTTTCCTCCCTGTTTTATTGTTTTCTTTATCATTTAATCTATCCCTTTATCCCTTCTTTTTGGTTTCTGAAGGAACACAGGCAGAGGAAATAATCTGAACTCCATTACCTATAATAACTTGGGATCCTTTATCTATGAACATGTATGTTTTCATCATCTGTTGCTTATGCGTTAGTCTCTCCCACCTTTCTGAGATTTGTTTGTTTGTTTCCCGACTTTATTATTTTTACAAACAACTCAAGGCTTACGTGTCCCACACACCTTCCTAATCCTATTGTCCCCAGAACAACGACCCTGTGAAGTGGGGGTAGACTGAGAGTATGTGACTGGCCCAAAGTGTCAGCTGCCACCTTATGCTTGCTTGTGATTCGCTGCTACGCAGTAACAAGACTGCTGTGAACTGTGGAGAGAGGGAAACGAAGAGGGGCCTTCTGCTTGGGGGAAAACGAAAGTAAGTGCAGTATCTCCTCCAGATGCTGCCTCAAGGTCACCCAGCTGGAAGAAGGAGGGGGCCACATTCCAAACTATGCTTGGGCTGGCCATTGGGTAAACATCTTGCCTGAACTGGATCAGTTACACTAGGGTGGGCAATGAGAGACAGTTAAGGGAGGGAAAAATAAAACTGGGGGATTTTGGTGCCCGATTTTCAATTCTGGATTTGCAATACCTCTAATAAACTATACCCTTCTCAACAAATGGAGCCAAGGATTGTTTCTATTTAGGGGTTTAAGACATGGCAGGTCTGACACAAAGTCACCTGGCTGGCTTTCACAGCTAAGGTGGGACTTGAACTCATGGTCTCTTGCTTTCTAGCCTGGTGCCTTAACCATTAGGCCAAACTGGCTACAAATGCATCTCTTTGTGGTGCGAGGGGCCATCTCTCAATATTCTTTGGTGGGACTCCCACTAGTAAGTTCTGTCTAATAAACACTACACTATGTTTTGATTATTTGCTTTGGGCCCTGGGTTTGACTCCACAGGGAGGAACTGAGCAGCATAGGAGTTAGGAGTTAGGATGACATCTTCAGCTGCTTCCAGCTTTGCAGTCCTCATCCATCAAAATGGCTCTGTGGCTTCAGCCAGATTGTGATTATGCAGCTTCACAAAATGGCATTGATTAATAAACTATGATGAAGTTCATAGCTAGGTTTGCCCAACCTGTAAACTAGAATCTGTGGTTTACTGTCCACAACGGGCACACTTAAGTAGTATTAAGCACATCCTATCTAACTGTTTTGTGAATATCACGCTATCAGATTAAGCCCTAAGGTTGTTGCTCAATTTATTGCATGACTCTAATCATTAGGTTTATTGACATGCTTTAACATTATACAATCAATTGCAAACTAAGCATTCTGACCTTTGAGAAAAATAGAGAGGAATTTATTGTCCAAAAAAATTGCTCAGATGCTGACGAAGCTTATTTTTTAAAAAAAGTTAGTCTGCAAACATTAATGAACTTTATCCTTCAGTATTTTATTACACACACACACACACACACACCATTGGCAATCATGTGGCTGAATGGAACCCCTTCACATCTCCTTCCCATTGCAAGGCATGTGATTTGGTTATTCATATTGCTTTTGCACATACAGTATATGCCAAAATCTAGATCAGGGGTGTCCAACTGCCGGCCCGCAGGCCAGATGCGTCATGCTGAAACCGCGCCCAGCAATGGGGAAAAAGTCATGATACGTCACGACATGTCATGTGACGTTTCAAGTTTGACACCCTGATCTAGATAAACTATAGAGCACGGGTGTCAAAGTTGCCACATCATGTGACGTGTCGCGACATATCGTGACTCTTTTTGCATTGCCGGCAATGGGGTGGGCGCAGCTTCAGTATGATGAAACCGGCCCGCAGGCCGGCAGTTTGACACCCCTGCCATAGAGACACACAAGGGGAAGATCGACAGACAGGCTTGGTAAATGCTGTGTAAGTTTAGTTGCAGAAGTGTGAGGACTGCAAAGTGGGACCTTTGGAGATCATCCTGTTTTTCGTATGCATATGTTACCATTGGGGGCACATCAGAGTATGTGGAGATGACCTGGCCTGTTGGTCTTCAAAGTGTTAGAACACTTTATAGGATATAGGATTGAAGCATTTATATTTATTAAGACTCCGATACCATGTCTCAGTTTGTTCTCTAAGATAACAGAATAACAGAGCTGGAAGGGAACTTAGAGGTCTTCTAGTCCAGCCCCTTGCTCAAGCAGGAAGCCCTATATCATTTCAGACAAATGGTTGTCTAATCTCTTCTTAAAAACCTCCAGCGTTGGAGCATTCACAACTTCTGGAGGCATGTTGTTCCACTGACTAATTGTTCTAACTGTCAGGATATTTCTCCTTAGTTCTAGGTTGCTTCTCTCTTTGGTTAGTTTCCATCCGTTGCTTCTTGTCCTGCCTTCAGGTGCTTTGGAGAATAGATTGCCCCACCCTCTCTTCTTTCCATCAGCCCCTGAGATATTGGAACACTGCTATCATGTCAACCCCAGTCTTTCTTTTCATTAAGCTAGTAAAGGTAAAGGTAAAGGTTCCCCCGCACATGCGTGCTAGTCGTTTCCGACTCTAGGGGCCGGTGCTCATCTCCGTTTCAAAGCCGAAGAGCCAGCACTTGTCCGAGGACGTCTCCGTGGTCATGTGGCCGGCATGACTAGACGCCAAAGGCGCACGGAACGCTGTCATTAAGCTAGACGTATCCAATTTCTGCAATTGTTCTTTGTAGGTTTCAGCTTCCAGTCCCCTAATTATCTTTTTTGGTGGTGTTAGCTTTCACTTTTCACAGACCTTGAAGACAGCTTACAATGAAGATGAGATAAGATGCACATTCCAAGAATAGCTTCTCCTTAGATAAACGTATTCTCAGAAAAGTTAGAGGTCTTGGCAAGGAAGAAAAGTAGTCTCTTATAGGGAATGATGCCAAGAATGAGAAATTTCTATAGGGGGGCTGATGGCAATGTACATAATATGCTGGATGGAGGGTGGTCTTATGTACCCACCTCTCTATCAGAAGAAACTGCGAACAAAAATATAGTGAACCCGCTGTGATAAATGGAACAGCTTGGAACAGATTGCCTCCCAGAACTGTGAGTGTTCCATCGCTGGAGTTTTTAAAGAAATGATTGGACAGCCAGCCATATGTCTGGGATGCAGTAAGATCTTCTGCCTTGGGCAAAGGGTTGGACTAGAAGACCTCCAGGATCCCTTCCAGCCCTATGATACTATGTTACCAATACTATGATACTGTGAAATGACAATTTAAAACAATAAACAACACTGCATTAGTTTGTTCCCCTCTGTTGTACAAACGACGTGTAAAATAGATAGGGACGTGAAACAAGAGCTGGAAATCAGAGTCGGGAAGGGACAGAAAGGGGTATTGTGGGAATGGATGCTAGGAAGGGGCAGACCAGTTTCAAACCCTGCAGGATGCTGGAGAAGGAGGGAGTGTGAGGTGGAGGCTTCAAATCAACCCAACTTCAATGAAGTGGGTATAGTTTGATATGGATTCACAGGCAGAGAAGGGAATACAGGCAGTCCTCGACTCACAACTGAGCCCTAATTTTCTGTTGATAAGTGAGACAGTTAAACAGGTTTTGCTTCATCTTATGATCTTTCTTGCCACTGTTATTAAATGAATCACTGCAGTTGTTAAGTTAGTAACACGATTGTTAAGGGAACCTGGCTTCCCCATTGATTTCGCTCGTCAGGAGGTCGCAAAAGGGGATCACGTGGCCCCAGGGACACTGTAACCGTCATGAATACATGCCAGTTGCCGGGCGTCCTAATTTTCATCACGTGACCATGGGGACGCTGCAATGGTTATGAAAATTATGAAAAACGGTCATAATTCACTTTTCCCAGTGATGTTGTAACTTCAAACGGTCACTAAACGAACTGTTGTAAGTCGAGGACTACCTTTAAGGGAAAAGATGTGCAGGCTGTGCAAGAGGTAGAAAGAAGCTGTCCCAAAAGCTATTTTGGACACATTTCCAGAGAAAAGTAATTCTCCTGTTTCTGCTTTAAACTCACATGCAGATGCCAGATGCGAATGGCAGTAGACTCAAGGCTGAACAGATAATGGCAGATAAGGAAGGGTTATAAGTCACAATATGGTTTCATTTTTAGTAGGAATACGAAGAAGGGAAATGAAACCCAGCCTAAAGTTCAGAGAGCAAAATTAGGCTTGTCAGCCAGCTGCAAGTCAGCCAGGGTTTCAGGAACTACCGTACCAGCAGAATTACAGGAATTTGCTTCTTCTTTGCAGATAAAAAGGACGGGTCTGAAAGTATAAAAAATAAGATTATATCATAAACATGCACAGAGGTTCTTTGAGAAGAACCTGTTATGTTGCTTGTCACGCTTTATTGATTGTGAAATCAAATGCAGGACCCCAAAACCAATAAAGCATGAAGTGTGCAAACCAGCGTTTGCATTTCTTGCGTCAGATGAGAAGAGCACATTTTCTCCTTCGGTCCTGACCACTTTTTACGACTGAGAGCGTCTTAACAAACCGCATCACTGTCTGGTTTGGTGGCAGCAGTGCCTCAGTTAGAAGGTCCATACAGAGAGTGGTAAGGACAGCCGAGAAGATCATAGGAAGCTCACTCCCTGGTATTCAGGATGCTGCTTATAAGTGCTATGTGCTTAGAGCTCGAAGCCTTGTTACAGACCCACATCCACTCACTTCAAGCTCTGTTTCTGTTTCTCCCCTTTGAAAGGAGGTTTTGAAGTATTTATAGCAGAACTACTAGATTCTGTAACAGCTTTGTTCCTTATGCCATCCATCTTGTAAATTCGTAGGATTCTTTTTCCCCCTGCTAGGTATATGTGCACATTCGAACTAGACTATGATGTTTCTCTATGTCGTGTGTGTGTGTGTGTGTTTGTGTGTGTGTGTGTATGTGTGTGGGGATATGCATAATGGTTGGGAGGTTTTTTTGAGAGCTGAATGCAACAAAATTTCATTTTAATGTATGCTGATTTAGTGTGCATTTAAAGTGACAATAAAGTTTTTATTCTATTTTATTCTTTCTATTCTAATCAAGGCTGACTGTAGTCTTTATTTTAACAGCGGGCACTAGAAAAATTCCCTCCATAGAACAGTAGGTGAAATTCCTATAGTTACATACTTCAGGACGGAGGAGAAAATGATAGGCATACAGGTACAGGTAGCCCTTGACTTACGACCCAAATTGAGCCCAACTGTATGTTGCTAAGTGAAACATTTGTTAAATACGTTTTGCTCTATTTTGCGACCTTTCTTGCCACAGTTGTTAAGTGAATCATTGCAGTTCTTAAACGAATCTGGCTTCCCCCTTGACTTTGCTCATCAGAAAGTCAAAACAGGTGATCACATGACCCTGGGAAAATTGCGACCGTCATAAATATGAGTCAGTTGCCAAGCCTCTGAATTTTGATCATGTGACCATGGGGATGCTGCAATGGTTGTAAGTGTAAAAAACGGTCACTTATAAGTCACTTTTTTCAGGTGCCATTGTAACTTTGAACAGTCACTAAATGAACTGTTGTAAGTCGAGGACTACCTGTACCTGTGATTTTATTGCTACACTTTTGCCGGCATCAAGCTCCCTGCGCCCTGTGCGTTCCCACAGAGAGGGCCTCCTCAGGGTGCCACCGGTCAGAGAATGCCGTCTGGTGGCCCCCAGGGGGAGATCCTTCTCTGTGGGCGCCCCGGAGCTATGGAACCAGTTACCGGTTGAGCTCCGGACGGCGCCCGATCTGCGCTCCTTTCGCCGTGATCTGAAAACATACTTGTTCGAGCAAGCCGGCCTGGCCTGAGGGGGGATTGGTGGGGTTTTTTATCATTTTTATTGGGGTTTTTACTATGTATCAATTGTATTTTAATCGGGCATGCATTTAATTATCTTTTAATTTTTGTAAATTTCTGTGTTTTATTCTTGCCCTGTACACCGCCCTGAGTCCTCCGGGAGAAGGGCGGTATAGAAATATTAATAAATTAAATTAAATTAAATTAAATTATACTATTGTAAGCGTCCCAGAGCCACTTGTAGAGACAGTGAGACGAGTGGCATATAAATTTAATTAATAAATAAATAATAATTGATGTAAGTACACGGATTTAAAATTAAGCAAGTTACATCTCTGCTCTTCTACTGTTACTCGCTTCAAGAAAAAATAATTGTCTTAAAAACAAAACCCGTTATCAGTTAGGCTGTCACAGAAATTTTCATAAAATGTCTTAAGAACCTGACATTTTTATGTGCCAGTTATTTTTCTGTTTTGCTAATAACTCCCACTCCTCTAAAAATTTGCTTTCCTCACATCATTACATGGGGAAAAAAACCAGTTAAATAAATATAGAAACTTACCTATTTTGCTTTTTTTTTCCTTCAATCATTGGGCCTGTCTTCCTTCTAGAGCAGTCATTGTTAAAGGTAAAGGTTCCCCCGCACATGTGTGCTAATCGTTTCCGACTCTAGGGGCTGCTGCTCATCTCCGTTTCAAAACCGAAGAGCCAGCGCTTGTCCGAGGACGTCTCCGTGGTCATGTGGCCGGCATGACCAGACGCCAAAGGCGCACGGAACGCTGTTACCTTCCCACCGTAGTGGTCCCTATTTTTCTACTTGCGTTTTTACATGCTTTCGAACTGCTAGGTTAGCAGAAGCTGGGACGAGTAACAGGCGCTCACTCTGTTACGCGGCACTCGGGATTCGACCCGCCAAACTGCCGACCTTCTGATCGACAAGCTCAGCATCCTAACCCACTGAGCCACCGCGTCATTGTTAATACTGTATAAAGTCAAGCTAACCTATCTAGAGTGATGGTTTTTCTTTGGGAGAAACTACTTTTTCCCTGACAGCATGTATACGCACACAAATGAACTGATAGACTGGTCTCTCTCTCTCTCTCTCTCTCTCTCTCTTTAAGACACCAGACTAGAAACCAGAAAACTCTGAGTTCATGAAAGCCAGCTGGGTGACTTTGGACCAATCACCAGGAGACCGAGAGTTCTAGTCCTGCCTTAACCGTGAAGGTTGGCTGAGTGACTTTGGGCCAATCTTTCCCTCTTAGCCCAACCCACCTCCCAAGGTGGTTGTTGTTGTTGTGAGGAAAGTAGGAGGAGTGAGGAGTGTTTGCTGTCTGGAGTTATTTTTTAAAGGAATAAAGGCAGGATAAAGAATTCCATAACAGGAAAAAAAAAGAACTCTGCAATCAATCACACCCATGAAAAAGACTCCTCTCCTTCACGAAATTATAGCAGTTGCAGTGGAACCAGTTTTACCGATAGATTATGCCTGCTCTGCATCTCCAATTCATGCCAATGGGTACAGACAATGGCATTCGCAGGGCAGAGCCAGGAAAGATGACATGATGATAACAGCCTATAATGCCAGCCTCCCCCCACACCTTTTTAGGTTTAACGTGACATCACTTGAAGCAGGGATAGGCCACCTTGGCTCTTTTATGACTCGTGGACTTCAACTCCCAGAATTCCTGAGCCAGCCATGCTGGCTCAGGAATTCTGGGCATTGAAGTCCATGAGTCATAAAAGAGCCAAGGTGGCCTACCCCTGCCCCAGAGGGTTGAGCTGGCAGAATGACACTGTATTGGTCTGATGAAAACAGAGAGAAACTGTTGATACCCCTCTGCTGTATACAAAACTCAGGGATCCGGTGGCCTTCTGGAAAAATTAATTTTGCTGGTTCAGCCCGTATGTGAGAAGAGGGAATTGTCTTGTCTACAGTTGCACAAGGAGGAGACACACACTGAAAGAAGCTACAATGCTCTTTTGCTTCTCTGGAGTTTCTTCTAGAAACTTCAGATCTAATTTTCTTCTCCTCTTCCTCCTCCGGGCAACTTTTTCCTAGGCTGAAATCCAGAATCACGTGAAAAACGGAAGAGAAGTCGCTCGGATGTATGAGAAGCATGTGGAAATGAGCACTCGGAATCTGTGGGTAGGTGTCTCTGTTTTTATCTGGCCTCATTGGTTATTTCCGTGATCCATTTTGCTAGAGAAGAGAGTTAAACTAACAAAAAGAGGGCAGGCCCCATTTCACTGGGTAAAGGTAGTCCTCGACTTACGACCACAATTGAGTCCAAAGTTTCTGTTGCTAAACAAGGCACGTGAGGGTGAGTTGCGTCACAATTTATGACCTTTTGCCATATTTTATCATTTATTTATAAAATTTACAGGCCGGTCCCATCTTACCTCAAGGTAACTCTTATTCTTATTAAATGAATCGCTGCCATTCTCAAGTGAATCATGCGGGTCATTAAGCGAATACGGCTTCTCCCCCTTGACTTTGCTCGTCAGAAGCCAGCTGGGAAGGTCACAAATGGTGATGACCTGAACCCAGGACAGTGCAACTGTCATAAATACACGACAGCTGCCGAGCTGCCAAATTTTGGTCATGTGACCATGGGGATGCTGTAACGGTCGTCTGTATGAAAGCCAATCCTAAGTCACTTTTTTCAGTGCCATTGTAACTTCAGACAGTCACTAAATGACTGATTGTAAGTTGAGGACTTCCTCTATAGGAAGAAACTCTTGGAGAACTATCAGCTGGAGCATAACTGGACAGCAGTTTTTGCTCCACCGATAGGACGCAAAAGGCAACCTTTGCTTAAGTGTCGAGGTAGACAAGGGCTTCTCTTGCTGAGGGAAAGGGTTAGGGTTTTCTAATTGTCTAGATGTTTTGCAGGAGGCAACGCCTGACTGAGAGAATTCTGCAGATGGGGACTTCTACAGAGGACGCCTTTGAGCTAGCACAGTTCCTACCTTTCCCAAGTTCTTGTTTGGACTCAGAAGCGGAAGAAGACATAGAAGAAGGAGGAGGGTGCTGTAGAGGGGGGGGGGGTTGATGTTGTGTGAATGCCAGCTAGGCCAGAAGGAGGGGTCAAGTCGGGGCTTAGCTTAGAATCCTTGCATAGTCGCAAGAAGCATAAGCTTGATCTTCCCCAAGATCCATGAAGCTTTATCTGCTTGTTCCCAGCAGAAGGCAAAAAAATCCAGGAAGATTCTTATAACTTGGGTAGAGAACAATAAAATTGCTTGATGCCTATGGAGATTCTCCATCATCCAGCTCATGGTTGTTCCCAAAAGGTCCTTTTTCAAAAGGCAACTGGTCGATCTTTTATTTTATTTTTCTTTCAAAACCTTTTGCTTCTCATCCAAGAAGCTTCTTCAGTTGTTCAGAAGAGCTAGAGAAGCTTCTTGGATGAGAAGCGAAATGTTTTCAAAGAAAAAAAAAACAAGTTGCCTTTTGGAAAAGAAGCTTTGGGACATCTAAGTTGCTTATTCTAGCTATGAGTGGCTCTAATTGGTTGTACCCGACACACCTCCTCCTTGTCCGGGATGAAGCTGCCACTCACTTTCACTTTCATTTTCACTTTCACTTTTATCTAACAGTTCTTGAATTCCTTTGCCAACGTTATTTCCGCCTTCCTCTGCAGCGTTAGCCTTTTGGTAGTCCTTCCTTCCAACCCAAAGCTAAACAGTCTCGTTTCTTTTCATAGGAGATTGTGTTCCATCTGCCTGATCATCTTCTTGCTCTTCTCTGAATCTTTTCCGTGTTGTTATGTGCCCAGACTTAGACTTGACCAGTGCGTCTGACCAGCACAGAGTACAGATATTATTTCCAAAATGCAAACTCTGTCTCTTCATTTGTCTTTCCACATTGATGCCTTACCTCTTACTTTCCTTGGATTGCAAGTTTTGGTTTTGGTTCTTTACAGGTTCATACAGGAGTTCTTGAGTTACAACCATTCATTCAGTGACTGTTTAAAGTTATGATGGTGCTGAACGAAGGGACTTAACAACCAGTTCCTGAAGTTATGGCCGTTGCATTGTCCCCATGTTCGCACTTATAAAAAGTTGCTAAACAACCCCTATTCACATGATTTCCATTTGCAACCTTTCTACTAGCTTCCCACAAGCAAAGTCAGTGGGGAAGGTCACAAGTCTCTGCAGTAGGTCTCCTCCACCCACTCTGGCCTTTCTTCACTCATCCACACCACATCCTTTTCTCTCCATTCACTTGCACACATCCGTAGCATGCACCTTCCTTCCTTCCTTCCTTCCTTCCTTCCTTCCTTCCTTCCCTTCTGTCTCACACATATGTTGTGTAGTGGGTCCGACGCAAGGAAGAGACGCCAGCCGGAGTACGTGTTCAGCTCTTTATTGGAAGGGGGTAGTGTACTGCCGGAACAAGGGCTACCTGGCCTCCTTAAATACCCAGCCAGGTAGGCGACCAGCCAATGGGGTTGGCCCTAGGTTTCCCGCCAAAACTAGGTTTCCCGCCAAAACCGTCCAGGCCAACGCCCCCTGGTGGCTGTTGCTATGCAGATGACTTGGATACATAACACATATATCCACCTTGTCGTTTTCTCCTTCGTTCATACATATGCACCCACTAACACCTTCATTCCCCCATTGCTCACATGCATGTATCCATCAGCACCCTTCTTCCCCTCCTTCCTTTGTTTGCTTGCTTGCATGTTCTGCACATTTCTTCTCACTTCGGTTGCTCACATACACCCCAGCACCCTATCCCCAAATTGTGTGCTGCCTGCACTGGGCCTCCCAAGAAGAATGGGACAACTTGTCATGGCCAACTCACCACTGCCAATTCGCCACATCCAACTCGCCATAGCCAACTCAACACAGGACACTGTGGCCAATTTGCCACAGGACAACGCACCACGGGACAATTCAACAATTTTATTTAATTATTTAAAACAATGTAAAATTATTTTCATTTTTGTCACTCACATTTCGTTTTGTCCCTCCTTTCTTTAATGATTCTATTCCACAATTTCTTTGATATTGTGTAACTTTTGTCCCGTGGCAAGTTGTTCTGCACCGAGTTGGCTGTGGCAAACTGTACCACTGTGAGTTGGCCATGGCAAGTTGACCCATGGCGAGTTGTCCTAGACCAGGGGTAGGCAACCTTGGCTCTTTTATGACTCGTGGACTTCAACTCCCAGAATTCCTGAGCCAGCCGTGCTAAGGGGAAAGGGAGACGTTTCCAAGCTGAGCCATGCTGGCTCAGGAACTCTGGGAGTTGAAGTCCACGAGTCATAAAAGAGCCAAGGTTCCCCACCCCTGTCCTAGATCCTTCCCAAGGTCTCCTGCACACTCACATGGTACTCAGTTGGGACACCTGCTTCCTGCTTAATGCCCCATATGTCTTGGGGTTACAATGACAACCGGGACTGCCTGCATTGCCATCCTAAGCAATGGGGTTATGTGACACTGCACTGTATGACTACAATGCTTAGCGACCACAATCCTGTTCCCAATCACCATTGTAATTCAAGGACTATCTATATTGTATTATGGATTATTTGCAGTTGTGGCTAATTTTCTTACCGTGGACATATTACATGACCGTTGATATGTTTTGCTTATTATTTATTGTATTTAATCCTACCACGAGTAGCTGTGAAATTAGATGATTCGGCAGCCTACAAATCCAATAATGATATATCTGCAGAAAAGGCCAGGAGAAGAACGTCGCAAGCTGGTGCATGAATTCGAACAGTTCCGCCAGGCTGCAAAGGATCAAATGCAGTTTCTACTCTCCCACCTGGAAGAACTGAAAATCAACATCTTAGACTACCAGAAAAAAAATTACACCAGACACACCACAAACACAAACCAACTGAACTCCTTGATTGGAAACATAGAGAGGAAGTGTGATCTGCCAGAAATAGAATTCCTGAAGCAAATGACTCAGATCAACAGCTTGGTCAGTAACTTAGAAAAGTTGCGTAAGGAGCTCCCTGAGGAATGCCTGAAGGTGAGAACTTTCATAGAAATGCTCTTGATTTCGTGTGTGTGTGTGTGTGTGTGTTTGTGTATACTGTGTTTCCCCCAAAATAAGACCCATCCCGAAAATAAGCCCTAGCCTGATCTTTTGGGGTGGGCCTAATATAAGCCCTGCCCAAAATATAAGCCCAGGGGGTGGGGGTGGTGAGCACACGGGGGGCCGACGGGGTTCGGCAGCAGCTGCAGCCCGCCAGCCCCTTGGCACAAAGCAGATAAGTTTGCACTCTGAGGGGGGAAGTGTTTGGGTGCCTATGGGGCACTTGGGAACACAGTCATTTGCTCGGTTCCCAAGTGCCCCATAGGCGCCCAAACACTTTTCCCCCGAACAGAGATCTGACAGAGACTGGAAACTTCACCCGCTTGCGAATGGGGCGCTTGGAGACGGAGCGATTAGCTCCGTCTCCAAGCGCCCCATTTGCAAGCAGACAGAACTTCCAGTTTCTCTGTCAGATCTCCGGGCGAAAAGTGTTTGGGTGCCTATGGGGCACTTGCGATAGTTCCACCCCTTCCCCCACTTGCCTCTCCTCATGGTGGCAGCATAGCGCAGCAGGCCATGCGGCCTCCTGCCATGAGTGGCCGCAGAAGCGGGCTGGCAGCCATGTCAGCCTCCTTCAGGATGGGGCTGTCAGTGTCGCCACTGTGAGGTGAGGCAGGTGTCAGGAAAAAAAGACCTTCCCTGAAAATAAGGCCTACTGCCTCTTTTGGAGGCAAAAATATAAGACCAGGTCTTATTTTCAGGGAAATATGCTGTGTGTGTGTGTGTGTGTGTGTGTGTGTGTGTGTGTGTGTGTGTGTGTATAATGACATACTTATTCCTCTATGGCAGACATGTCAAACTCATGTGACATCGCGCAATGTATCAGCTTTTTCTCCATTGTCAGCAATGGAGTGGGCGCAGTTTCCTGATGACACGTCCGGCCCACAGGCCGGCAGTTTGACACCCCTGCTCTATGGCATGATTTGTTCAGACTGAGAGTTTAGTTGAAAGTTTGAAAGATTGAAACTGTTGTATATAAATAATGAAGTCAAAAGGGAATCTCAAAGGTGCTGTAACTGAATTATAGCTAAGACTTTACTAAGTTCACAAATACTGCACATTTTAATGAATAATGTAAACTTCTGCATTAATTCTAATAATTACTTTAATGCTAATGCTAACCCTAACTCTTACCAAATGAGAATTTTCTCTTCTTCCTTCTAGGAATTTAAAATTATTTCAAACTGGTACGTGTCTCTTCCTTACACATTTTGCTTCTGCCAGGGGATGAAGTTTTGGATACACTTTCCTGGAGAAGCCCCTGCATTTGAGCTTCTGAAAATGTTGCTGTGGTTCCCTAGGCTCCTCTTGGCTCTTCTGTAACAAGATTGTTAGAAATCTTTCTTTGAAAAAGACTACAGACACATGGATCTATCTATCTATCTATCTATCTATCTATCTATCTATCTATCTATCTATCTATCTATCTATCTAACCTTATCTATCTATCTATCTATCTATCTATCTATCTATCTATCTATCTATCTATCTATCTATCTATCTATCTCTATCTACCTATCTATCTATCTATCTATCTATCTATCTATCTATCTATCTATCTATCTATCTATCTATCTATCTATCTATCTATCTATCTCTATCTATCTATCTATCTATCTATCTATCTATCTATCTTAACCATATCTATCTATCTATCTATCTATCTATCTATCTATCTATCTATCTATCTATCTATCTATCTATCTATCTATCTATCTATCTATCTATCTTAACCATATGAAAGAGCCTTGGTGGAGCAGTGGGCTAATGCCTCCTTAAGTAATACCAGCTGCCTGCAATTAGTGCAGGTTCGCATCCCACCAGGCTCAAGGTTGACTCAGCCTTCCATCCTTCCGAGGTAGGTAAAATGAGGACCCAGATTGTTGGGGGCAATTAAGCTGACTTTGTAATAATGCCGCTTGGGGTGTGTGAAAGCCCTAATAAGCAGGTATATACATAGAATTTATCTATCTATCTATCTATCTATCTATCTAACCTTATCTATCTATCTATCTATCTATCTATCTATCTATCTATCTATCTATCTATCTATCTATCTATCTATCCATTCATCCGTCTATCTCCACCATCATCTAATTGAGATACCACCCATCTCACTCTCACTCTACCCTCTAGCTTTTATCCGTGGGCTGTTAGGCTTTTAAATGGGACATAATCTTATGCAGAATTGACTTGGGAGGCCGGTGTGTGGTGTTGTTGGTTCACATGGTGTGGTAGGAGGGAGGGTTTGTTGTCACTGTGTGTTGGGGGGGGAGAGAGCACGGGGGGGGGAGGCTCAGCTAATCTCAATGTACACATGTTGTACTTTGACAATAAAGGTTTATTATTATTCCTACATGAAGGTGCATAAGACTGGGCTTGCATTATATCTTTTGCTGCCTCATGTAACACACCAGTTTGCTTGCGTTTTCACAGATGTACAGTAACTATATCATTTTGTTTTCATGTACCTATATAACTTAGTGGGTTTTTTTCCCCTTCAGCTTGGGTGAAGAAAAGTATGCAGAAAACAATCTTGGTGACCTAGAGCAGAGATTGGAAAAAATCAGTGAACAAAATAAGGTTCTGAAGGAGACACTGAAGGCATTGAAAGGTATCAGGATGTAAAGAAGGAGGAAAATGAGAGATGGCAGAAACAGGCTTTGGGCTTCTTGTGATGGTTCCAGGTTTTGTCATGTTGCGCACACTGTCATCAGTAGCTTTCTCTTCCAGAAAATCTGTCTCTCCTTTACTTCTCTCCCAATCTTCCACATACTTTCTTGTGAATGATGGGTGAAAATCATATGCATAGGGAAAAAAACTTATTCTTTCAAATACATGGTTTACACGGGTTTATACATTCACAGGAAAAGCAGTAAATCCAAAAGTACAATTAATTTCTTTGCTTATCACAAAAGACTAATTTAGATCTACTAGATCAAAAAGAATTTCTGAACAGGAGGCAGTCCGTAATATGGGAGTGCCAAAAGCAGAGCTTGAAAAAAAAGGAAGTGAAAGACACCAGAGAGTGAGAATAAAACATAATTCCAGGGGGAAATCAAAGGAGGAGAAAGCTGAAAGAAGGAATTCAGAGATTTGTATGGGAATTAAAGGAGCTACTTTGGAGAGTGAAATCGAAATGAATGCTGTGAAAGTAGCATCCATGTTGATGAAATGGACGCTATCAAATGCTTCAAGGATGCTGACAAGTGTTAAAGGCATAGATTGCTAGGAAACACCCAGTCAGTCAGAATGGAGGGGCCAAGTGGGGAACTAACCTTGAATCTTTGCACAGCTGCAAGAGGTCCAAAACTGACTCTCACCATGAAACCTTATCTGTTTCCAAGAGAAAGAGAGCATTCTGGGGAGATTTCTGTATTATAGGTAGAATAAGGTAAAAGTTAGCTTGAATTTGACACATGTGGATCTGGTTGCTTGTACTGACATAGATGGGGTAGATAGGAGTATGGTTGGTTTATGGAATAGCTTAGGAATTAATTGGATGTGTTTGTGAAGTTTGGATTACAGCAATGGGCTCTACATGAGGTTGGCCTTGAAGAGCATTCAGAGGGTTCAATTGGTGCAGAATGCAGCAGCATGGATAGTAAAAGGCACCAATTATTCAGCTCAGATAACACCACTACTGACCGACATTGGTTGCCAATGTGCTTCTGGATAAGATTCAAGGTGCTGTTGTCATCTTAAAGTTCTTCATGGCTTGAGGGACCGTCTCTCCTGAGTTGCTTCTATCCATCCGATCCTGCCTGGCAGTATGGGCATGCTTCAGGTCCCATTAACCAAAGTGTGTCAGTTGGCAAGGCCTTCTAGGCCCACCTTGTTCTCTCTCCAGAGATCAGGAAGTCCCCAGCTCTACTGGCCTTTTCTAAGGCCCTAAGTCAGGGGTAGACAACTCTGGCACCTTTACGACCTCTGGACTTCAACTCCCAGAATTCCTGAGCCAGTCCACCAGTTGTAAGTTGTCCACCCCACCCTAAGACCTAGTTCTGAGTTCAGACCTGGGGCTTCAAGGTGTACAGCAAGGGTCTGCAACCTTGACAACTTGAAGACTTGTGGACTTCAGCTCTCAGAATTTCTCAGCCAGCACCTAGTGATTTTGCTTATGGTGTTTCTCAGCTACTTCATATTTCAACTTTTGTAATGCTTGTAATTATTTTTATTGTATTTAAATTCTGTTTGTTGCACAGAGTCACTTGTTGAGATAGATGGCCATATGAATTGAAAAATGAATAAATGAATATCTGATGAGTGAAATAATGCCATTGTTCCCCTAAAAAGGGAAAACTATAACGGGATTGGTTTGTTAGGCATGCCTGGAGAAGGTGAGTGGCAGAATTCTGACTGAATAATTACCTACTTTCTAGGCAAGATGCAAACCGAATTCATGAAAATCATGGACAACTGCCTGAAGCCTTATGAGAAAGGTAAATTTGCTAAGCCAAACTGGGAAAGAGATCCACATCATGGAAGTCAGGAAGAATTTATTGCTTTAAGTTTTCCTTTCCTGTGCGAAGTTAGCCACTGAGAATTGTGCACAATCATTGTGGCTTAGTTTGTCATGCAAAACCAGCCAATGGTGTATGTTTTATGAATTGTGAATAATAATAATAATAATAACAATAATAATAATAATAATAATAATAATAATAATAATAATAATAATAATAATAATAATAATAATAAGTAGTAGTAGTTTTTTCTGATATGCTATTGAATAGATGTACATTGTAAAAACTTTTCATTTCACTGATTCATTGCTAAGCCACATTAACCATGATTTAGCAGAAAGACAACACATAAGTGGGATAAATAGTCTGCAGCGGTTTTCATTTTGCCAGCAGACGGCCATTTTGCTTTTTTAAAAATTTGGGACACTTTTGCTTGCTTCATCTTGAATGATTCCCATAAATCAGTGCTTCCCAATTTCTTTCCCTTCAAAATTTATTAAATCAATATCACTAATGGATTTTATGTCATTTTACCCAGCTTTGAAGAGATTAATTGGTAAAGCAGAGATTGCAGATGGCTGCAAGCAGGCTGATACATACACCTCCCAAATCCCGATTGTGCATTCTGTGGAGGTGTGCATCCTGCGTGCTGATTGGTTGGTCCAACGTCCTATTCTAGGGAATTTCTACGCAACCTTGGCTCTTTTATGACTCGTGGACTTCAACTCCCAGAATTCCTGAGCCAGCCTAGTTGGCTCAGGAATTCTGGGAGTTGAAGTCCACGAGTCATAAAAGAGCCAAGGTTGCCTACCCCTGCAGCCAGAACATTAAAATTTGCTGATGTATAAAAAGAACAGCTATGCAACTGTCTCCGAATGATATGCACGTATGTTCCATGCAGTGCAGTGGTGCAGAAATCTACTCCAGCCTTTAGCCTGATTTGTTGTCAAGTTGCCAGAAACCTGCCAGTTGGCAATTCTGAATGATGCTGCCATAACCTGTCTGAAGGCTGGCATAGAACATTAAGGGCAGGTCACTTTTAGCCATGCAGCCTAACCCGATCCTTTTCTCCTCCAGAAAATGTGTTCTTCGATCGGGACACACTGAATCACATGCTGGAACTTTCAGATGACCAGATAACTGTCAAGTGGAATGCAGGATTGAAGGAAAAAATACCTTACCACTGGATGAGATTTGAAAAAGATTCCTGTGTGCTTGGAAGTGAAGGGTTCACTGCAGGGAGAGTCTACTGGGAAATAAATGTGGGAGAAGGGAAGATCTGGGCTGTGGGGGTCGCCAAAGAGTCGGTGGAGAGAAAGCATCCTGTACAATTTGCTCCCGAAAACGGCATTTGGGGACTTGGTTTAGATGAGCAAAAAAAATATGTGGCCTATACCAATTCTGGAGTTGTTCCTTTGGCTCTGTCTGAGCCTCTCCAAAAGATCCAGGTAAATCTAGATTACACTGCAGGGCAGGTATCATTTTACAATGCTGGGACCAACAATTGGATCTTTACCTTCCCGCCAGCAAACTTTTCTGGAGAAAATATCTACCCTTGGTTTTGGATTAAGGGAGGGCTGCTCAGGCTGCCCGCAATAGATTTTGAAGAGCTGGTTGATGATCTTGTGTGGGGAAGATATAGTGAGGTGCCTCTTTATGGAGACCCCTGGGAATTTTTTAATGAACCTTGGTGAAGTCCTAAGCAAATTGGCCATCTCCTGCCGTGCATTCTCCTTGGTTGCTCTTAATCGGGTGTTTTATTGGCCTTCCTTTGTTAAGGCCCAGCTCCAGTTTAAAAGCTTTACATTTGGACGGCCATGGCTGATTTCCCAGACACCTGAGCGAACAACCAGCATGTTGTCTGCATTTTAGGTCACAGAACACTAGAGATGATACAGACTTAATTTTTTTAGACCAATGTATTGTACTGTTAATTTTTCATGAGACGGTTCTTCCGTATGTTCTTATGCCTTAGGCCAGGGGTAGGCAACCTTGGCTCTTTTATGCGTCGTGGACTTCAACTCCCAGAATTCCTGAGCCAGCTATGCTGGCTCAGGAATTCTGGGAGTTGAAGTCCACGACTCAAAAAAGAGCCAAGGTTGCCTACCCTTGCCTTAGGCTAATTGAATCAGGCCATTTCTTTGATGTAAAACTGCCTTACTCATTGCTTTTCTTTGTCCAGTGGGAAGACAGAAATCCTGGAAAGAATGGTTATTCAGCTGCCTTCTCCCACGTTCAGTATGAATGAGTACTTTACATATTAGTCCTTCCCAATTTCTCTCCAGCTTTAGAAATTATATTCTACATGTGATATTATAACCTGTTCAACCCATCCCGAGGGATGTCCGCAGGGAAGAAAGTTAAACAAAATAAACAGGATGGCCACAATCATCTAAACTCCACCCCATGTATGTGTTTTGCACACATTAAAAGAGGACTTTGATCACATATACTTTTGTGGATGATGCGTATAGAAACCAGACATCCCTGACAATTTTAAACTATTTCTTTCGACATATAAGATAAAATATCTCTCTAGGATTCTTCCTACTTATACACAGTATATGAAAGTAATATTCTTAAGCTTGCTTGCACCGAGCTTGCCTTGGCTCATGGTATTCTTTGTTCTTACATTTGCATCCCGGTAGTACTTTTCATTTGTCTACTGTATTACCGTTTCATTGCTTGCAGACTTCCTGTGTTCTGGTTTGAATATATTTTAATACTTTTAAAGTTGGCTGTTCTAATAAATTTTTTTTAAAAAAACCTCATATTGCAAATCGTATTTCTGAGGCTGTACTTATGCTACGGTGCACCAATATCTGTATATGCCCCCACACTCACAAGAAAAATCCAGTATTCTGCATTGAGATAAATCAGAGCTAGATTTTAAAATTGGACTTAGCTAAATTTAAAATTCAGACAAGGTTGACCCGGCCTGTTTTGACTCTCTCTGGACCCTCATAACTCTTCCTAGACACAAAATAGCTCTGGCAAAAACAGCAGGAACGAAATAGTTGAGATATCTGTCTGTTCTCTCCTTCTCTTGGATAAGGATCAGCTGGCATCAAAACCACTAGTGGGTGTTTGGCAGGGGAAATCTAAGCAAATTTTAAAAAAAGTGGGGTGAAGGAGGGAATACAGTTTTGCTTCAGTTCCTAAGCCAGGACAGAGGCAAATATTCCTAGTCTTGGAAAAGTAAGAACATACAAACCCAGGATTTCAAATTGATGCAAAAGGAATTCCTAGCTTGGCTATAGTTTCTAAAATATGATAGCTGGGCCATAAATGAACCAGGTCAGGGAAAGTGCTGCCAACTTGGGTGACCACAGAAGACTGGAGCCATTACACAATCCTCTCATCCCTTTGATCAGTAAGCCTGGATATTATTTGATGTAATGCTATGTGGAAAGGACCTTGGGATACAGGGAGAAGAGACACAACTCAGGAAACAGCAGATAAAAAGCAACTTAGCCTGCAGCAGGAATGTGTGCAGGGCAAACAGCTTCTAGGTTCTTGGGCTGTAAAGGAGATGGGGGCAAGGAGACGAATGTACTTCCACACTCGCAAGATTCTATTAACAGTAGATTGCATTCTATTCTGGATGTAGTTTCAGACTTGCGATTCTATTAATGTAAACTTATACTAAAATAGAATTAGCTGATTGGCCACGTTTTATGTCTGGCCTACCTTGCAAGGCTAACATTCTGTGACTACTTGTGAAATGGATTTCTTCTGGTTAATTTAGTTTGGAATGTTTTTGAAATACCCCCAAAGAGCAGAAAAAGTATAAATTGCCTCAACTGGATTCAATTTCTTTCTTTTTCAGCAGTTGTTGAGTTACTTCTTGCTTTTGATACATGAATATTTATAGTCCTTGTCCCCCTCCTTCTAATCAGATATCCTCAATTAACAGAGCAACAAATTATATGTATGGCGAAAGCGAATTGGAGAAGAACCAAATCAGATCAAATCTTTATTGCAATCACAGACCAGCAGAAGGAAAGTTGGGTACGACCATTAAAATTCATAAAGGGTGCATCAAGAATAAAAATAAAAGTCTAAAAAAATATGAAAAAGGTGAATTAAAAACTAAACGTATATATAAAAAACAAGAATAGGAAAGAAGGGGTAGGAACATTAGATGGCTGTAGGAGAGCATAAAAGATTAGGATGTGAGAGACGTTATCAAGTTACCAAGCAATATGGTGAATTAGGTGCTCATTTCATATCTTAGAAGCTGCCTAGACAAGTCCCTACAATTTTCTTGGCAAGGTTTTTCAAAAGTGGTTTGCCATTGCATCCTTCCAAGGGCTGAGAGAAAGTGACTGGCCCAGGGTCACACAGCTGATGTTGTGCCCAAAGAATACTGTACAAGTCTCCCAGTTTCTAGCCTATCTTAGTTGCTATACCAAACTGACTCTCTAGAGGTTCACTAATCTTTAGATCAAATACCTTTGATAATTTTTTATCAAATTTATGTATCCACCCATCTCACCTCTAGCGACTCAGAGCCGGTCACAACAATGGGATAAAACAGCAATGTAAAAAAAAAACTACAGATACAAAATGTGAAAATCCATGTTAATAAATACCATAAAAGTATGATAGTTCCAATCTAGTCTGAACATCTATCTGACTGTGCGAGGAAGCAAAAATTAAAAATAGACATCCCAGAATTTATACCACAAGGCATTCTCCAACAAAGTACCAAGAACGGGAACTGGGATTGACTTTCCAACTGATGACCTTGGAGAATTCTGTGTAAAGAAGTGAAAACAGTAACCTTGCTGATTTCAGACAATTTCAATAAACCTTCACCTGCCAATTCTCTGTCAGGGTTCGGAGTCAACTGTTGCCCAGAATGAAGCTATGAGGACTAGATCCTAGTTTAATAGAAAGCCTGAGGGAACATAATATATTTTTTTTATTAAAAAGTTTTAGAATACATTTTAAACATACTTCCCCTCCCTCCCCCTCCCTCCCCCCCAACTTCCCAGAGCTGAATACAGGGTATTATCTCTAACAAACTTAAACTAAAATATGCAAACTAACTATAAAAACACTTTAAATTCTATCACACTTTAACTCCTCTTAAACATAACAAATAACTAAATAATAATAACTAAATAATAATACATCATATAATGCTAATGCTCACTCATATGCTAAATGAAACTCTTTAGTCCCATATTTATTCTGAATATAATCTATCCATCTTCTCCATTCCGAAATATATCTCTGTTGCGATTGTTCTTTCAAATATGCTGAAATCTTTGCCATTTCCACCAGGTTTGAAACTTTTAAAGTCCACTCTTCTATCGTAGGCAGTTCCTCCTTTTTCCAATATTGCGCTACCAAGAGTCTTGCTGCCGTAATTAAATTCAACATCAATTTAGTTTCTATAACAGTACAATCTGTAATAATACCCAACAGAAATAACTGTGGAGAAAACTTCTTTTTCTTAAATATCTTCTGCATATTCCACCAAATTTTAATCCAAAAAGCTTTAACTTTTTTATAAGTCCACCATATATGATAATACGTTGCATCATCACAACCACACCTCCAACATTTAGGTTGGTAATTCGGATACATACATGCTAATTTTTTAGGATCTAAATGCCATCTATAAAACATTTTATAAAAATTCTCTCTTAAATTTTGAGCCTGTGTAAATTTTACATTTCTGACCCATATCTTTTCCCAGATATCCATCGTTATGGGCTCCTGAAAATTCTGGGCCCATTTTATCATGCAGTCTTTAACAAGTTCCATTTCTGCATCTATTTCTATCAGTGCATTATATATCCTCCTTATAATATTGATTAGCAGAAGCCTGTGATGTATCCCTATTTGGAGGGATTATTCTTATTCTGAGCAACTCCATGTTGCTTCACACTGACAACCAAGTTTATAATTTTAGAAGCAGAGAAGTTAATTTATGAGCCCTTCAAAACCTGGGACCTGAGCTTGTTCTCTTTAAAATGTCCCTCCTTTTGCATCCCTGGGTGGTTTTTATTTCACTTGTTCCTGTCACTCCAAATAGCCCTTTGCCCTCTTCGTGTTGACATCCCTCCAGTTATTTAATGTCTTCCTGTCTTGTCCAAACGAAGCTGGACCCATTTAGATTTTATTGACTGTCAAGAACTTTCTTGCTCTCGGCTCCCTCCCCAGAATAGTTGAACGGCTCCGATTTCATTCAGTCACTTAATTTCTTTGGGAGCATCAGAACGAACAACATCGCCTCGGTTTGAAGAACAGGAAAGCCTGAGGTGAGGAGAGCAAAAATAGGCAAATAGCAGACCTAGAATGAGATCAAAGGCAGGAAAGTTAGGAAGAATTTGCATCGGGTGGGAGGTTCTTGAGATGTGATTTTTTTTTGTCAAAAATTTATAGTTACAGAAAGGTTTTAGGGGTGATTAGATGGTGCCAGGGCTAAGAATTAAAACAAGAAATCAGAAAGCCCTTGGTGGAAATATCTTCTCTGTCATGAGAAGTTTTAAGTGATCCAACTCCTGTGGATGTATCTGTTTTATAAAAAGCATACCATTCTGTGGTCTACCAGTTCCATGTTGGAATGATGTTTAAGGATTGCCACAGTAACAGATGCTTGAAAGATCTGGAACATTTGAGATGTCTGTATTAATTTTGTAACATTGCAAAAGGGATATTTTGGAATATTGCTTCAACAGAAATGGGTGGAGCCAAGAAACTATTTTTTTTTCTTGATTGCATTTGAGTCATTTTGGGGTAGATATATAGAATTTTAGTTCTATAAAATGAGTTAACTGGTTATGTAATATACATTAGATTCCATTAATGAATTGTTTATCCCCAAAGTCATGGTCCTAAATTAAGTTCAGTTTTACAAACACCCATTATTCCTTTATTATATAGATATTGGTTTTCTAATTTGCCTTCATAATATTATTTAATTTTTCTGTTTTAGTCTCTCTGATTCTAATATACAGTAAATTGTACCTGCTTGGCTGTTTTTAACTCTCGTATCTCAACTGAAGGATGATTTAGGATCCAATACAATTGTCTTTGGATCCAGTTAAGTTCACAGTACTAGAGAGAAGCCAAGAACAGCTACAATTTAGCAGAGGGGATCAGAGAGAGCTCAAAATCAAACTTTGGTTTGCTTCTTTATCACCTAGGGCAGGGGTCGGCAACCTCGGCTCTTTTATGACTCGTGGACTTCAACTCCCAGAATTCCTGAGCCAGCTATGCTTCTGGGAGTTGAAGTCCACGAGTCATAAAAGAGCCGAGGTTGCCGACCCCTGACCTAGGGCAAGGATCTCCAAACTTGGCAACTTTAAGACTTGTGGACTTCAGCTCCCAGAAATCCCCAGCCAGCATGAATCCAGGAGGGCTGGCTGGGCATTTCTGAGAGTTGAAGTCCACAAGTCTTAAAATTTGGAGACCCCTGATATACGGTGTGATAGAAAAAGAGCCATTGTAGTCTGTAAGCCACGGCTTCAATTAGTAGGAATTGATGTTTAACAAATTACGATTAAATAAATCATGCAATACAATACAGCTCTTGAGAGGAGACAAAAGACTGCCTCATCCTTAACACATTTCTAGTGTTGTTATGACTGAATACAGGGCAAACTCAAGTACCTTGCTTAATAGTGCAGAGATCCCTGTGAGAGGGATCTCTGGAGTCCTAGTGGACAATCACTTAAATATGAGCCAGCAGTGTGCTGCAGCTGCAAAAAAAAAAAGCCAACACAGTGCTAGGCTGCATTAACAGAAGGATACAATCAAGATTACGTGAAGTATTAATATCACTTTACTATGCCTTGGTAAGGCCACACTTGGAATACTGCATCCAGTTTTGGTCACCACGATGTAAAAAAGATGTTGAGACTCTAGAAAGATTCAGAGAAGAGCAACAAAGATGATTAGAGGTCTGGAGGCTAAAACATAGAAGGAACGGTTGCTGGAATTGGGTATGTGTAGTTTAATGAAGAGAAGGGTGAGGGGTGACATGATAGCAGTGTTCCAATGTCTCAGGGGCTTCCACAAAGAAGAGGGAGTCAAGCTATTCTCCAAAGCACCCGAAGGTAGAACAAGAAGCAACGGATTGAAAATAATCAAGGAGAGAAGCAACCTAGAACTAAGAAGAAACTTCATGACAGTTAGAACAATTAACCAGTGGACCAACCTGCCTCCAGAAGCTGTGAATGCTCCAACACTGGAAGTTTTTAAGAAGAGACTGGACAGCCATTTGTCTGAAATGGTATAGGGTTTCCTGCCTGAGCAGGGGGTTGGACTAGATGACCTCCAAGGTCTCTTCCAACTCTTTTATTCTATTCTAACATAACCATTGTACTACACAACCTGCCCCATGGATTAGTGGCTATAACAGCATTTTCTTCTTCCTGAATATTGTAATTTAAACAACCAGAAAGAACCTGAATTCTGAGCTAAAGGGACTAGGAATCCCTGGTTAGGTGAACCACTGCAGTTGTTAAGTTATTACACAATTGTTAAGTTGATCCAGCTTCTCCATTGAATTTACTTGTCAGAAGGTCACAAAAGGTGATCTCATGATCCTGGGACACTGCAACCGTCATAAATACATGCCAGCTGCCAAATTTTGATCACGTGGATGCTGCCATAGTCATAGTTATAAGTCACTTTTTTTCAGTGCTGTTGTCACTTTGAATGGTTGTAAGTGGCAGACTACCTGTATTTCCCAACCTTGACAATTTCCAGGGAGTTCAACTCCCAGAATTCCACAGCTAGCATGGCCATTGCTGAGAATTCTGGGAGTTGAAATCCACACACCTGGAAGTTTGCCAAGTTTGGAAAATGGTAGTGTCAGAGTGTGCACAATCTTATTGCGTGAGATAACCCAGGAGTAAACACAGTAAACCATGGTCTATATTAAATGGTGGTTTATCTTACACTATCTACAATATCATACAGCAGGAACAATATACATACAGCAGGATATATACATACAGCTAATACAGCGGGATCCAACAAACCACAATTACAGCAGGAAACGGAAGAGAGAGAACACATCCGCGGAGCCTTCCCTTTATAGAAAGGCTCTTAAAGAGACACAGACCCTGCTGAGACATTCCCATCCTTTCATCTTAAATCTTACATTACATAAGCTGGTTCGCTGTTAAATCAATACCTTGACAAGTAGCTTAGAGCAGGGCTCTACGCATTCCACTGGTGGTACTTTGGCACCTGGCAGATGGTACACAACCTAGACAAGTGTAACTGGGTGGGGGGGGAATGAGCTGAAGTGGTGGCAGTGCTGATGAGTTGAAGTGGTGGCAATGCCGCACAGACCTGGGGGAAAGTCAGCTGGAGCTGCAGTGTCGCCGGGACTCTGCTGAGAGCCCAGGATCGGCGCACGCAGTTCCAGATGATTGGTGTTTCCAGCAGCCTCTGCTATCACCAAGAGCAGCAGACAGGCCTTGGGGTGAAAGAGTCAGCTGGAGCTTCCAGGGTGAGGTAGAGTCCCCAGGACTGGTGTGCAGCTACATGCTGATTGGAGCCTCCAGCACACCCGGAAAAGGAGGAGGGGTGGAGAGAGGAGAGGATATAAAAGGAGGAGGTTTTAGCAGGAGAGAGAGAAGGAAAAAAGACATGGAAAGAGAAGGGGACAGAAAAAGGGAGAGGAGAGGAGAGGAGAGGAGAGGAGAGGAGAGGAGAGGAGAGGAGAGGAGAGGAGAGGAGAGGAGAGGAGAGGAGAGGAGAGGGAGAGAGAAAGAAGGACCGATCAGCCAGCTTACCACCAACGTAGTGGTACATATTAATAAATATGGATAAATTCATCATACGTTCTTCCCTGAAAAGGTAAAGTGATTCAGCAAAGGAACCGCCACCGAAGAAATTAAAACTGATACGTTTCTCCTTTTTTAAAAAAAAGTTATCAAGTTTTTGACACCTTGCTAAGCACTGGTGGTACTCGAATACTGTCTTGTCCTAAAGGTGGTACAATCTGTGCAAAGGTTGAAAAGCCCGGCCTTAGATCAACTGTTGGAAAAAAAATTCAAATCTGGGGACTTTGGTTAACCGAATCAGAGAAATGAGAATTGTGGGGTTAGGGGTGAACCCCTGAGAATCAAATACTTCCACTCTCTGCAATGGCCTTTCTCCTTCACTCAGGCAACACTGATGTCACAAAGGAGGATTCTCGTAGCTTTTGCTGGCTCCTTCAAGGAAATTCCTCCTTGAAACGTTTAGAGTTTGGAGAAGCTTGATAGGCTGCCTTGAGGAACCCCCAAATGTCTCTTTCTGAGCAGCAAGAAAGGAAACGGAGGAGCTCAAAGCTATGTGATGCTGGTGCCATTTTTGTTTTCATTTGTTAAAGGTAGTTTGGGAAGGGGGACATAAATCATCTTTATAAAAAGCTTAGCTGGAGAAGATGGTGTGGAAACAATTTTTTTTCTTGGTACTCTCTGAACTTGGTTATCCAAACTAGGTAACGTCACCTGTGCTTACTACCAGGTAGATCAGGGGTCTTCAAACTTGGCCCTTTTATGACTTGTGGACTTCATCTCCCAGAATTCCTCAGCCAGGCACGCTGGCTGAGGAATTCTGGGAGTTGAGGTCCACAAGTCATAAAACGGCCAAGTTTGAAGATCCCTGAGGTAGATCATCTAGGAGTTTCAATGCTAGTTAATGAAACATCTGCAAGGAAATAAGTAAACTCAGAAAGTGCCCAGGACTCCTCATTTCAACCCAGAGCTACACATATTTTCCTTTATTAGAATAATTTTCCTTTGCTGAGGTCACAGGCCTTGATTAGAAGAAAATGACTATGTTATGATACTAGTGATCACTGTCTGAGGGTTTGTTCATGACATTGGGCCATAATGTGGTTCGTTAGATTTTGACTTGGTGTGTGGTTCAAACTCAGTCCTTGTGGCTTATTGAACAAACCAGGATTAAGCAAACGGTGACTCCATGTAAGGTATGAATTGAATCCATGCATGGATTGCATTTGATGGTTTATGGCCCTGCTTATTCTTCCACTCAGAGGCATCCATGGAAGTCAGTATTTACAAGATGGCTGGTATGGTGTCGCAACAGACGCCTTGCTCTTTTGTGTATGCAATGAAGCGAAAACATGTACCAAAAGGGATAGGGATTTGTGTTATGGGGTTGCATGTCCATCTACTTACCTGTACCCATTATAACCAGGACTTCATTTTGAAGGGGGCTGCTGGTAATAGCCAGCTATTTCTGACTTCCCACTTGTTAAGTACAGGTAATTCCTTGACTTATGACCAGTCGCTCAGCAAACCTTCAGTTACGATGGATCCTGGAAAAGCTACAGGGTGACTGCCATTATCACAACCCCTGCAGTGAAACAATTACTTATAGGGATCTTGGCAACCGGCTCCCATTTACAACTGTTTGCATCATCCAATAGTCATATGACCCCATTTTACAATGGTTTTGCCAATAATTGGCATTTCCTTCCAGTTTTTGGCAAAACCGGCCTGCAGCAAGCAACGGATTCTCTTTACAACCATGACATTCATCTTACGACCACCCACAAAAAAGATAATAAAATCAGGCCAGTCATATGGGTGACCTGTTTGACGACCATTACAACTTATGACTGTAATGGGCAAGCTCCATGACCGTCCTAAATCAAGGATTATCTGTGAGGATGAGATGATGGTCTTTCTTAACTGAGTCCTAATCTTGGGAAAACAGTCTTGAGAGCTGAACTGTTTTTTTGAGAAGGATCCATACATCCTCTGGCCTTTGTAGAATCCAGGAAGAGAAGAAATTCACTGACTCTTTTGGGTGATTTTTGTGAGGCTGAGAGACTAAGGAGAAGCAGCAAAACCAGAGCAAAGCAAGCCACAAACAGCTGCTTTCTGGAGTCTGAGAAACGACGAGTTAAGTTGTTAGGATATTCTGGCAGAAGACAATTATATGAGCTATTGTTAAATGCTAGCATGCTAAGAAAAAAGACCGGTAAGGCAACTGTTAGCTGAAACAAACACATACTTGTATATTGTCAACAGCTCCTCTGCAGCGTCCTGATAGCTAATAGCCAAGGGTATAGCCGTAATTTAGACATATGCTTTTTGAAAGATAAGCAGGGAATGATCCTCACTAACAGCTGAGCCAGAAGCTCTATATGCAAAACCCACTCAAAGGCTTTGGGGCAGGCTTGTAGTTAAATCTCCTGTAGATCTTTCATGGCTTATCTTTCTTTGCACACCTTGTTAACATCTAGTTCTAGTACAAAGCTACATAGCCAGAAGTAAAATAGAAAGTACATACATATACATATACATATACATCAGAGGACTGACGCTGGAACTGTAACTTTCATCTCAGATCATTGCATATATGGGTAAGACGATGCATATTTTTGGCGAGGATTGTATTGTATTTAAACATAGATGTAAGGCTTAGAACGTAGAAACTGGCAGATGGTATTCAGACTTGCTTATCGCTATTTTAAGTGTTATCTCCCCATTTTACTTTCATGCAGCACTTGTGATTCTTGTTGCCACTGTTTTAATAAAGAAGAATTACATATTCCTGTTCTCCAATAAATGTCTTGGGATTTTTCCTAAATATGGATATTAACTTCTCCATATGTATACTGAATCAAGTAGGAAGTAAGAACAACTTTTATTATTATGAAAGTTCTGACAAGGAATAAGATAAACTTTATTGTTACTTTTTTCTGTGAACATACTGGCAAGCATTAAAAAATGAAATACTGATGCCAGCTCTCAAAAGAATATGTATGTGTACACGTATATGTATATACATACACATACATATTATATACACACACACGTACACAAACACAAACACACACACACATTAATCACAGTCCATTTTGAATACATAGCAGAAAAAAAAGTCTTGAGAGTTGATACTATATAGCAGGAATGTCAAACACGCAACATCATGTGATGTGCCGCGAGGTATCGTGACTTTTTTTCCATTGCCACCAATGAGGTGAGCACGGTTTTGGCATGACACATCCAGCAGTTTGATACCCCTGCTAAAGCTATTACAGAATCTAGTTGTTCTGCTTCTTCTCAGAAGATAAACAAATAATTGTTTAATGTATATTTTACCTTAAGCAGCAGAAATCACTCAAGATAGTTTCTGAGAAAAAAAAATCTGTTGGTTAGATCTATAATCTGACTTTAGAACACGGATGACAAGTATGGCAAATTTACAACCTGTGTGGACTTCAACTCCCAGAATTCCTGAGCAGCCATGATGGCTCAAGAATTCTGGGAGTTGAAGTTCACAGGTCATAAAGTTGCCATAGTTACACACACCGCATTAGAAAGAACACAGAAAAGGGGCCCAAACCACAAGCATTCCAATTTTACAATATATGAATACATTATAACTTCTCTTGATTGAGTCCACATTTCTGCTGTTTTCTTCCTTAGGGAACCAGGAGAAGATCACATCTTCAAGCCGTTCTACATAGGAAACTGTTTGTTTGATTGGTTTGACCAACTGTCAACCTCCAATCACTCCATCCTGTGGGGTAAACTCTTCTCTAACATGCATCAGCCAATCCTTGGAGGATGAAGTAAAAGATAAAGCGTCTTGTTCAAGTTGTAAAGGAGATTCATTGAAAAACAAACAGGGGTCCACAGAATTTCTGAGGAAAATGAAAGAAGCCATCAGACAGGCAACTGTAGATGAAACAAATTGGTCAGCTCAAGATGTGTGCATGATACATAAAGAAGACTTAAGTCTTTTCTGTTTGGAGGATCAAATTCCCCTTTGTTCACTCTGCAGAAAATCCTGGGATCATGCGGCACACACTGTCATTTCCAGGAATCAACCACAAAATCAGGTAAGCCAGCATAATTCTCCAAAACAATGTATCTAAGTCAATAGGGAGCCAGCCCCTAAATGCCCCTGGGATAAAATCCTTCTGCCAATAGAAAACCATCATCTGCACCATTCTCCAAACAGTCTCCAAGGGCAGCTCCACATGACATTCACTAGAGTAGTCCAGCCATGACTCAGTTCACTTTCACTTGTTTTATTTATTATTTGTCACAACAAACTGACCCTGATTAAAACTATTTGCTGCAGCAAAAGTACAATATGCACCCATCGTGGTAATTGTGATTATTTCCCCCCCACACACACACACTGTTATATATCACCCTCATCTGGGGTTGAAAAATGTGAAATGTAGATATCAAATTGTCAAAAGATCAAATGAAGTATCTTTCAGCCACAGCAACTGCAGAAGTGTTTGACTTAAAAATAACATGGGAGGGATGACGGAGTTTAGATCTTTTTGTCTTTGCACCAAAGTTTTTCTCACCCAAAATATGGATACGATACGATACGATACGATACGATAGAGTACTATACAGTACATTATAGTACAGTACAGTACAATATACTAACTATACAATACAACATAAAATTAACTTAACATTAACATAATATATAATATGGTTTAGTATCATATCATGCTGTATCCAAAATCCAGGGTTGAAAAACAGCTAAATTATATATAGTTTTATGTTTTTATTTCTATCCCATTATTAATTTTATAAGTAACTCAAGGCAGCAAACATACTTAATATTCCTTCTATTTTCCCCACAACAACCACCCTGTGGGTTGGGCTGAGAGAAAGTGATTGGCCCAAAGTCACCCAGCTGTTTTTTTCCATGCTTAAAGCAGGACTAGCCTGATGCCTTAACCACTAACTAGACCAGGGGCAGGCAACCTTGGCTCTTTTGTGACTCGTGGACTTCAACTCCCAGAATTCCTGAGCCAGCATGGCTGGCTCAGGAATTCTGGGAGTTGAAGTCTACGAGTCACAAAAGAGCCAAGGTTGCCTACCCCTGAACTAGACCAAACTGGCTGACATCCTTATTAATATGGTGACAATTGTCTCTTAGTTGACTTTTTGGCAAAAGAAAAATCCAAGGCATCCCATAATACTTTACCTCCTTCTTTTTTGCCTAGGCTACTGGACATGTCTTGAATGGGTAAGTGTTTTCCTGCTGGTGCACCTAATGTGTCGGGGCATTCGTTTGTTTGATTTGTATGCCACTCACCTCGCCTTTCACGCCACGCTTTGAGACTTCCAAATCTAGACCTGCAGCAGATGGCTGTGTCTGACTGGTTCCATCCAAGGTCACCTCACAGAGGAGCTTAGCTCACGCCAGGTCCAACAAAACCAGCCTGCCTCTTACAGGCTGCCGCTTTCCATCTCTAGAGCTAAGAGCTCCCAGCCTGTGACAGGTCTTGGCCAGCCTCTTCTGACCTGGGAAGCTAAATAGAGTCAGACCTGCTTGGTCCCTGGATGAGAAGTCTGAGTTATTTTGGGAAGCTGATAAAAGAAAAACTTTCTTAGAGTGAAGGGAGGTAATCAATCCACTTTGGTGGTGTTATCAAGGAAACAATAGGAAGTCTGAAATAACCAGGCGCTGAACTCAGTCAAGAAAGCCATTTTGATCCTTCTTGATGAGATATGATAGCAGTGTTTCAGTATATGAGGGGCTGCCACAAGGCAGAAGGGGTCAGGTTGTTCACCAAAATACCAGAGGGAAGAACGAGAAACAGTGGATGGAAACTGATCAAAGAGAGAAGCAACCTGGAATTAAGGAGAAACTTCCTGACAGTGAGGACAATCAACCAGAGGAACATCTTGCCTTCAGAAATCGTGGGTGCCCCATCACTGGAGATTTTTAAGAAGAGATTGGACAGTCACTTGTCTGAGATGGTATAGGTTCTCCTGCTTGAGCAGGGGGCTGGACTAGAAGACCTCCAGGGTCCCTTCCAGCCCTACTCTACTCTACTCTACTCTACTCTACTCTACTCTACTCTACTCTACTCTACTCTATTCATTTATAGCACCTGATTGCCACATTATTGACAGGCTACTTTAGATAGTACAGGTAGTCCTTGACTAACAACCACAATTGGGCCCCAAATTTCTGTTGTTAAGTGAGACATTTGTTAAGTGAGCTTTGCCCCATTTTACAACCTTTCTTGCCACCGTTGTTAATGGAATCCCTGCAGTTGATAAGTTAGTAACGCAGTGGTGAAGTCAATCTGGCTTCCCATGTTGACTTGGCTTGTCAGAAGGTTGTAAAGGGGATCACGTGACCTTGGGACACAGCAACGGCCATAAGTTATGAACCAGTTGCCAAGCATCTGCATTTTGGTCACCTGATCATGGGGATGCTATAAAGGTCGTAAGTGTGAAAAATGGTCATAGGTCACTTTTTCAGTGCCGTAACTTTGAACAGTCACTAAGTGAAGTGTTGTAAGTCGAGGATTACCTGCATTTGTACTGCTAACTTTTTTGAATACAGTTTAGTCAAACAATTGCATTATATTCTACTCTACAGTCCATCATAGGAAAAGGCAAATGTTTTGATCTTCTTCGATTACATATCCTTTATATCATGAATTTCCTCTCTCCCTAGAGGGAAAGATGGTTTTCCAAAATCACAGCCAACCGATGCTTCCATTGTAGAATTTTCAAACATAAACAAAGAAGACTTCATAGAAAAAGGTAAGTGTGAAAAATGGTTATAAGTCACTTTTTCCAGTGCCGTTGTAACTTTGAATGGTCACTGAGTGAACAGTTATAAGTCAAGGACTACCTGTGTAAGATGACTGTTTGCTTGACTGGCCCACCAAAGAAATAGAAGGAAGCCCAGATCAAATTTGGAATAAGACAGGACGCTGCATAATTTCACCTTCAAAAAAAAATTTTACACACAAAATTCTGATTCTCAGTGTTACAAAAAACAGGCTAATCCTAAATATCAGTCCACCAAAAAAATTTCCAAAGTGAGGTCCCTGTCACTGAACTGCAAATTCTGTCAAATGCTTGAACCAATCACCCAGAAGCTCTAAAAAATTTTCTCTCCTTCCTCTACCAGATCCCATTAGACCCAAAATCTAAAGTCTAAAGAAAAGAAGAAACAGGGATGACATGATAGCAGTATTCCAGTATTTGAGGGGCTGCCACAAACAAGAGGGGGTCAAATTAGACTCCAAAGCACCAGAGGGCAGGACAAGAAACAATGGTTGGAAACTGACCAAAGAGAGAAGCAACCTGGAATTAAAGAAAAACCTCCAAAAAGTGAGGACAATTAACTAGTGCACAGGTCTGCAACCCGTGGCTCCGGAGCCTCATGCGGCTCTTTCAGCCATCTCCTGCAGCTCCCAGTCCTCTGCCATGTGCAGTCCCCCCAAAAAAAAGTGGGACTAAAAAAGTTCAACCAATCAATTCAAACTTCTCATGGAAAAAAACCCACCTTGCAAAACCTTGAATTGGTTGAAGTTCTTTGGTTTGTGGGACTTCCCACAAGCTGTTTGTGGGACTGCCCACAAACCTCTTTTCTTCCTCGGACTGCACATGGCGGCAGCGGAGGAAGAGACAGGAGGACTGCTGGAAAGGTGAGTGGGTCGGTCAGATGCGGCGTGCCGGGGAGGGGGAGTTCTGTGTGTGTGTGTGTGTGTGTGTGTGTGTGTGTGTGTGTGGTGTCCTCTTCCTTTGGGCCAAAGACGGAGAGCACAGTGTCTACCACGCCGGCCTGGCGCACCTCCAGCATCTCTCAGCGAGTTCACTAGGCCGCCCCAACAGCAGCAGCCATCACCGGAACGATTGCTCAGCCCTTGGGGTCCGCTGCTGCCATGGGGGCCAGCCCAGGAATTTGTTTCTGCGAGGGAGGCGGAGGCTGACGGAGATGCGGCAGACCTCCAGCGTCTCTCTCGCCGCCACCTCCACCGCTACTGTCGGCTTCCGCTACGGCCGAACCCGGACAGCCTCCTCCACCCCCAGCAGTGGCATCCAGAGGTTTTCCGGTTTCATCGGAACCAAGCAGCAAGTGGAAAATTTAGCAGTAGCAGCACTACCGGGAGCGGTTTCAATCAGCCCCTTCATTGCCAAGCGTCCCCATAGAAGTCAATGGAGGCGCCGCGGCTGGCCTTTCGAGTGAATGAGAGCGAGAGAGAAGCTTTTCCAAACAAAACGTGAGTGAATGAGAGCGGAGGGGGCAGGGTAGGTGCATATCTCGCCTTGGCTCCACTCTTCAGTCAAACCCTGTTCTGCGCATGTGCGCATGTACGCGCATGCGCACACATTTTCTACGGCTCCCAGTTTTTCCTTTTGTGAGGGAACCGGTTCCGAGTGGCTCTTTCACTGTTTCAGGTTGCTGACCCCTGAACTAGTGGAACAGCTGGCCTTCAGAAATCATGGGCGCTCCATCACTGGAGGTTTTTAAGAAGAGACTGGACAGTCACTTGTCTGAGATGGGATAGGTCCGTGGTGGTGAACCTATGGCACGCGTGCCACAGGTGGCACACACAGTCCTCTCTGTGGGCACGCGCGCCGTCACCCCAGTCCTAGGCCTTCAGTTGGTTTTATAAAACCTTTTCGCTTTAGGCCTCCGCCGCCCTGTCCAAAAAAAAAAAAAAAAAGGTTCAATCAATCAATTTCAACTTCTCGCAGGGAAAACAAAACATCTCGCAAAGTTGGATTTGATTGATTGAACTTTTTAGTGCCATCCAGTGTGCTCTTTATCACCGCAGCCACGCCCACCCAATGGGCCACGTCCACCCAATTGGCCACACTCACTCAATGGGCCATGCCCACAAAGCACCCGATGATACATTAGTGGGTTTTGGGTTGCAGTGTAGGCACTCGGTTTCTGAAAGGTTCACCATCACTGGTATAGGTTCTCCTGCTTGAGCAGGGGGCTGGACTACAAGACCTCCAAGATCCCTTCCAGCTCTATTTGATTATATACTCTATTCTATTCTACTTCTAAGCCACCAACAGTTTTGCTTGGTGATGTGCATTTAGAAGCAAAATTATTTTATTTATTTTAATTCCATTTATATCCCGCCCTTCTCCGAAGACTCAGGGCGGCTTACAAGCTTAGCAGTAGCCTTCATTCTATGTATATGCCTGCTTATTAGGGCTTTCACACACACACACCCAAGCGGCATTATTACAAAGTCAGCTTAATTGCCCCCAACAATCTGGGTCCTCATTTTACCTACCTCGGAAGGATGGAAGGCTGAGTCAACCTTGAGCCTGGTGGGATGCGAACCTGCACTAATTGCAGGCAGCTGGTGTTACTTAAGGAGGTATTAGCCCACTGCTCCACCAAAGCTCTATTAACCTCCACTTGTTACTGGCATGGCACAATAACCCACCACATTTAAAAACTATATTGTACAAGAACTTCACACAGCTATAGCTAGTGCACCCAGTGGGTCACGAATCTCCAGGCCTGGAGCAGTGTTTCTCAGACTTAGCAATTTTAAGATGTGTGGGCTTCAACTCTCAGGATTCTCCAGCCAAGAGCCTCTGGACTCTTCTCTGGACTTGTTTCAGCCAGTATTAAATTTAGGTGCAAATAGTTCAGAAGCTGTGTGTCAATGCTGCAAATATTGACATGTTTTTGCACTGACAATGTAAGAGACAGCCTTTTGTTTAAACTGCTTCACTTTGAATCTTGAAGGGAGGGTATTTTCTAAGACTATTTTGAGAAGATAAGAAAAGCCTGCGTACAGAATGGGAGGAGAGACTTCATATGTAAAACTAATTGGATAATGTGATTTATGACGTGTAGATAAGGGCGGGGATTGTGTGTGTGTTACGATGGGTTTGGGGAGAGGAGATTTCAGATTCTGGCATCCCTCCATGAGTGCTGATGTTTCGTTTCATTACAAAGACTTTTAGATAAATAATATGCCTGCAACTTGTTTGAATTGTCTCATTCATCGGAACCATGACAGTGGGGTGCGGGTTTCACACGTCTGCAACTTTTGCCTCTGTTTTCCTGGGATTGTGCAATAGGAAAAGATGGCATTATGTTGAAGTAGTTAATGGACAGCCTTGCCTCGACTTCCTTCAAAAAGTGGCTTTGCCAGGTTTACAGTACTTGGCCTACATCCACAACATTTAGGTTCATTGGGATTTAGTTCCAGATACCAATACAGATAGTCCTCAACTTATGACCACAACTGAGTCCAAACTTTCGGTTGCTAAGCGAGACAGTTGTTGAGTTTTTGCACCCATTTTATGACCTTTCTCGCCACAATTTTTAAGTGAATCGCTGCAGTTGCTAACTTTCTAACACGGGTTGTTAAGCGAATCTGGCTTCCCCATTGACTTTGCTTGTCAGAAGGTCGCCAAAGCTGATCACATTCAACTGTCATAAACATGAGTCAGTTGTCAAGCGTCTGAATTTTGATCAGGTGACCATGGGGACGCTGCAATGGTTCATAAGTGTGAAATAGGGGTCATAAATCACTTTTTCAGTGTCGTTGTAACTTCAAATAAACCATTGTAAGTCAAGGACTACCTGTATGTAGGATTTCCCTACCTCCCAAGAAGGCATCCCCTGCTAACTTATGGGACTGTGATGTGATAGAACAGAGGTCTTCAAACTTGGCCCTTTTATGACTTGTGGACTTCAACTCCCAGAATTCCTCAGCCAGGCAGGCTGGCTGAGGAATTCTGGGAGTCGAAGTCCACAAGTCATAAAAGGGCCAGGTTTGAAGACCCCTGTGATAGAATCTGCAAGAATCAAGAGGGAAGAAGCTTTATGTTGCTTCAGGTAGAGTAGATATCTAATTTCCCTTTATTTTTCGAAGGAGGGGCAATCGATGGGAACCAAGATGACAAGAAAGACAATAAGCCTACAGCTGTTGAGCAGTGGGTAGACTTCATCTTGGAAGAAAAGAAGGAAGCAGGTAAAAGGCACTTGGCATTGTGGGGTATTCCTCTGAACTACAGGGAGACAATTTCACTGTTTGGATCCTTCTAGGCAGCTCCAGTTGTCAGGCAAGAGGAAAGATGGTCCTGAACTTAGTACTAAGAGTTTTTCTTCTGAATACATGCTCAGACATTCTGTGCCTCAAGGAATTTGGCTGCAGGTGATTGCGGTAGGAAGATTGAAATTCCATGGAACAAGCTTTCAAGTTGGAGCTCTCCAACGTCCTGTAGCTCTACCTCAGTAAGGTGAAGATGTGTGGACTTCAACTCCTAGAATTCCCCAGCCAGCTATCCTGACTGGGCAGTTCTGGGAGTTGAAGTCCACATGTCTTGAAGTTGCTGAGATTGAGAAGCAATGTTCTACTCCAGAGGTCCTCAACCTTTTGGGCACCATAAAATGGGTTCTGTGGAGAGAGGTTTTTCCGTGGACCGGAGGGGGTGTGGTTTTTGTGTTCTGCCTGCATCCCGCGGATGGGGCTTTGCTTGTTTGTGTGGCCTGGTTTCTGGTCCACAGACCGGGGTTTGGGGACCCCTGTTCTACTCTTATTTGCCATTATTGTATATGCTCTAGTTCCATGTGGTCACAACTGGGTGCTAACAAATCAGAAGCTCTCCAAAAAAGTCTTAATACATAATGTAATTTCCTTATTTGCTTGTCATTCAAGGAACTTGTATGGCTGGAAAGGGACTCTGGGAACTAATCTAGGCCAAATCAGAAGTGTAAACAGGTGTGGAACCTTGTCCTTTCAGCAATCCCAAGAAAGTTCCATGTCATGGTTCCGACAGATGAAACTCTTCAAAGAATTTCGAGGCATTGTTTACCTTAAAGAATCTTTATTCGAGTAGCATGGCATTGGCATGTACATGGTCGAAACCAAAATCTGAATTCTCCTCCCCTAAACACCTAGTATCAAAGCCCAATTCCCTCCTCTATTTAACAGTCATAAATCACATCCTCCAATTAGTATGAAATGCAGACCTTCCCTCCAGTTCTCCAACCTGCCATTTCTTATCATTTCTTATTTCAAAGAACCTTGAAAAACGCCCTACTACTACTACTACACGTTCTTCCTCCCCACCCCCACCCCTCAGCATCGTCTAATTCTAACTCTAAAAGTACTGTAACACAGAGGTTAAGGGGGAAATGGCTGCATCTTCATATATTGCCAAAGCAAGAACATCCGATGTTAGCAGCGTTGACATCCCACACTTGTTTACGCTCTGATTCAATTGATTCTGAGGAAGCATAAAATTCCCAAGTGGACTCAATGACTCTCAGAGAGGTAACAACTGGATGACTGCAAAGAATACAAATCCTTCCCTTCCTCCCCAGTCAGTTATAACCAGTGCTTTTTTTGTAAAAGAAAAAGGTGCCGGAACTCACATATGTCATACAACCCGCCTTGCCTACCCTACAAGGTTCCATCCAAAAAAGGTGCCGGAACTCCGTTCTGAGCGTTCTATGAGAAAAAAAGCCCTGGTTATAACTGAAGAAGCTTCTTGGATGAGAAGTGAAATGTTTTCAAATTTTAAAAAAAACACAAGAAAGTCCGGTTGTCTTTTAGAAGAAGCACCTCTGGGGCAATCATGACCCGGATGATTGAGAATCATCCATAGACATATCATGTTTTATGAACTCAGGGTATGTCACATCACTGAGGTGACTCGGGCACCTTTTTTCCAGCAGGTTATTATTATTATTATTATTATTATTATTTAGATTTATATACCGCCCCTCTCCCGAAGGACTCGGGGCGGTGTACAGGGCAATTAAAACACTATATACAACACATAATATACAAAAATTAAAATAAATTAAACCAAGTAGCCCTAAACAATAAAACACATTCTAAAATTTAAAATCTAAAATCTAAAACCCCAATCCCTCAGTCCAGGCCAGCAAGTTCAAATAGCCAAGTCTCCATATTGCCTTCCAGATGATGCTCAGCATTACCTCTGAGCAGCCACTGACAGCCAGACCATGGGGAGACATGTTGAGAGTCTTACTTTTGCCACATCTGGACCACAGCAAGGTCCCCAGTGATTTAGAAGCTTCTGTTTACTTATCTGATTCTTTGAAGTTATGGTTTGGGGGGGGGTCTAGATCTCAAGGGCAACCTACTGAAATAATTAGCAGAGATACAATGCAAAAGCTCCACCTTGAAGTACATATTTATTAAGCCAACTCAGGTGGGATTAATCAAGCGGAATGCAAACATCTGAGCTGTTAAGAACTGTTTATTCAGCAAGATGTTAAATACAGTTGAGAGAAAGGGAGGAAGAAAAAAGTAACTGGCAGCCTTTCTGATCACATCTATGTTTAATTCCAATAATGGGTGCTTTGAGGGGGCATGAAACTGGGTGTTATCCGTTGCCAAGGTAATAGAGGATCCACTAAGCCATTTCTAAGCTTTCTGGGAAGAAAGCTCTTTTTAAAAATGCAATAAAACGACCTACGATCTTTTCCTTTGTAGGCACCCAACCCAACGCAAGGGTCAAGAACTCAATTACGTGGATTGTCCTCATAATTTTTGTCATTCAGATTGTGGGCTTGGTAACCACCATCTTCGTTTTCACAAGTGAGTGACAGACTCGTGTTCCATATTGATCTGTCCATGTTTCATCCTTTAGAATAATACAGGTAGTCCTCAATTTACAACAATTCATTTAGGGACCGTAAGTTGAGGACTTTCAAAAGAAAACATCCCGGTCTTGGATCCCCACCTTAACAAAAAGATCCAGTATCAGTGTGAGAAAAAGGCCTAGTCTTCAAGGCAGCCATATCTTCTGTTCAGTCCCTACTACGGCACTGAGAAAAGTGACTTATGACTGTTTTTCACACTTACGACCATTGCAGCATCCCCATGTTGCACGGGATCAAAATTCAGATACTTGGAGATTGACTCATATTTATGACAATTACAGTATCCCAGGCTCACGTGATCCCCTTTTGCGACCTTCTGACAAGCGAAGTCAATTGGAGAAGCCAGGTTCCCTTAACAACCATGTTACTAACTTAACAATCGCAGTGATTCACTGAATAACCGTCGCAAATCGTAAAATAAGGCAAAACTCACTTAACAACTGTCTGGCTTAGCAGCAGAAATGTTGGGCTCAATTACGTCGAGGACTACCTGTGTCTATTCACGTACACACTGTTTTGTTTCTAGAAATATTTCAAATAATTTCCCACATAACAGGCAGTTTACTTTGTAGGGTACACATTGCTGAAGTTACTTTATGAAAATATTGGTTCTTCCTTTGTCTTTCTTTCTTACTCTGGAGAACATCACCCATAATGCAAGCAGGCAGTTGCTTAGAGCAGTGTGTTGTTCATTGCTTTCCTGCGTGGTAATTCAGTGTGGGAATCACACCCAGAAAGCCCCACAGGTACTATGGATACAAATCCCAGCAATCTCTTTAGTTTGGGGCAGGGGTAGGCAACCTCGGCTCTTTTATGACTCATGGACTTCAACTCCCAGAATTCCTGAGTCAGCTGACTCAGGAATTCTGGGAGTTGAAGTCCATGAGTCATAAAAGAGCCGAGGTTGCCTACCCCTGGTTTGGGGAATAGCAGTGAATCCCTGAACTCTGGACAGAGTTTGGAGAATATCAGAGTGAGCCTACAAAGTTTTTTGTTTTGTTTTGTTTTGTTTTGCAGCAAATCATCTTTGAAATAAATATTTTTGTAATTGGGAAGGAAAAAACGTGAACCGACTTTAATGATTCCTGTCCTGGCAGATTGGTCAGCTCCAGCAGCCGTTTATCTGGCTGTGCCTCCTTGTCTGACATCTGTGTCAAACTAAGGTCACGAAAGGGAAGCTAAGACACTGGCTGTTTGAAACAAATGCCCCCAAAATTTATCACTGTACTAAGGAGTAGGTCTTAAAATCCACTTTATCACACTGCCAGTATGAAAACTTGCAGCAACTGATTTTTTTTCTTTTGTAAAATCGAGCCCCAAATAATTGTTTTTAATTATTATTCCTAGCTTCTGAGGAACATAATTTGACACAATGATTTATTTGGGTGGGTTGTTTTTTTTTGTGCTAAAGAAATTATTTGTCTTTTGCTGTGACGGTGTTTACTTTTTTTTTCTTCCTGTAATGAGATCATTTTGGGGAAGGATAGCTCCACACTTCCAAAATATACAGAGATCTTGGTGTTCAAATAAAAGCGTTTTCCTAATTCTGTAATAACAATATTGTTATTATAAAGAAAGCAAATATAGCACAAATAGTGATGGGTACCTTGAGTGGAAGCCCAAAACAACTGAAGCACCACTTGAATATCATCAGCTTTACTTGGAACAGCGTATATTTTGTGAGAATATCTTTAATGCCTTCCAACAACATCTGCCTATCTCAGATCCTTGGGAGGGAATCAGTAGGTGCCAGTCAAAACATCTGGCTGGCTGTGCAATGAGCTATAATAATATTTGCCTCTCTTTTCATTTTTTTGCAGTGGTGGTTCTTGCTTACAGCCAAATGTACATCAAACCCTGTGTTAGGTCCATTCAACCAACTGTAGTCAAAATAAAACCTGGTTTAGTGTAATGGGCGTCCAGCCTGATGGTTGATAGAACTATATTATTTTTATTTTTTATTTTTTATTTTAATTCCATTTATATCCCGCCCTTCTCCGAAGACTCAGGGCGGCTTTCAAGCTTAGCAGTATTATGCAGATAAGACCAGGCAAAGAAACTTTTAGTTTCTCTGTTTGCACCAATCATTAGAAATTATGGAGATTCTGATCCAACACATTTGAAGGATCCCAATCAGAAAAAAGTTGAACTCAATATTCTATTGGAGAAGGGAAGGAGAGCATCAAAACAACAGCAGCTTTTTCTACCTTCTCTTTTATGACCTGAGTTTCTAAATCAATCTTTCCCAAATTTAGCAACTTTGTTAGCAACCAGGTATGTGGACCAACCCCCAGAATTCTTATCAGTGGCCATCTTGACTGTGGAATTCTGGGAGTTGAAGTTCATACACCTAGAAATTCACAAAGCTGAGAAACAGTCTTCTAAATCAGGGGTGGGGAACTATGGCCCTTTTAGGACTTGTGGACTTCAATTCCCAGAATTCCTGAGCCAGCCACGCTGAGGAATTCTGGGAGTTGAGTTCCATGTTAGTTCAGGAATTCTGGGAGTTGAAGTCCACAAGTCCTAAAGGGGCCATAGTTCCCCACCTCTGTTCCTAAATAAAGCGCTGATTTAATATACTAAATAGCATGAATTTGTATTTTCAGAAGCTAAACCTCATTTGCCTTCCGCTGCTGCCACCACTTCCTGTTGCCCAACAGGCTGGCACAGGAACCAAGAAAATTGCTATCATGTTATGGAAACCAAAGAGTCCTGGAATGCTAGTCAGAATCGTTGTCTCTCCCTTGGGGCCACTTTGGCTGTTTTTGGGGATCTAGAGAAACTGGTAAGAAAAGAATCTGTCAACATTGTTATCTGCAGTTGCGCTCAATCAGGCCTGCCTACCTCTTTCACTATTTTATGAAATAAGAGCCTGCCATTATCTCTCCAGGATGTTCCAGGAATTTAAATCTGATTCTAGTATTGAGGTGTTGCTTTATCCTCTGTACCCCAGAAGCAGAGTGTTTTAATTCAAGCAATCCAGATAGTGGATTTTCTTTAGAATGTGAATTGTCGTTCTTGACAAAACATGGGGCGTATACGTGCACATATATGAAGAGTGATGATGGAAGAAACACAACTCAATTTCTCAAATGTTCTGAAACCCATATTTTGTTTCTTGTTTGTTTTTTTAATTCGAAAACAGATTGGCGCCGTTAATGTCAGAGAGCCCTTTAACCACTGGGTTGGCCTCCACAGAAGTCCTGAAGAGAGCTGGAAATGGCCAGATGGGACTCTGTTCAAAAACCTGTAAGTTCTTCCTACCATTGGATACTCAGATCATACTCTCCATTAAGTCTTCAATATATATATATATCATTACAATACGGCTCTTTAGAGCCATTTGTTAGGGAGTGAGAGGAAAGGTCATAGTAACCAGCATGTGTAAGCATGTGAGGTTAGAAGTTATAACAGCTCTGTAATTGTCTCAGTCTACATCTGGTCTACTGCAAACAGCTGCAAGGCTCTGGATTGGAATGGCATATAAACGGGAGGGAAGGAGAACATGAAAGAGTTTCCCAGGTACAAAAGGAAATTTAGATTGGTTCCAGCTGTGTTTGCCTCATTCATTCATTCATTCATTCATTCACTCACTCACTCATTCATTCATTCAATCTCCATGGAGATTCTCAATCATACAGGTGACGGTTGTCCCAAAGTTGCTTTTCCCAAAGGCAATTGGGTTTTCTTCTTGTTGTTTTTCCCTTTGAAAAAAAATTCGCTTCTCATCCAAAAAGCTTCTTCAGTTCCGAAGAACTCTTCTGAACAGTTCTGAAGAACCGAAGAAGTTTCTTGGATGAGAAGCGAAACATTTTCACAGGGGGGGAAAAACAAACAAACCCAAGAATATCCATTTGTCTTTTGGAAAAGCAACTGTGGGACACTCATTCATTCAGTCAATTACTTTACTATTCTGATAGACCACCATGTTCCTTACATACTCCCAGTGGTTTCCAGTATTTGATGAAAACACTAAAACAGACGCGTAAGAACAAATGCATTCAAATCAACCCTCTCCCATCCTCCAATAGCAATTACTGTCCGCGTCCCTACAGAACAGCAACTTCTAAACTACCTCCGAAAAAGACAATCTTGCCAGAAGACAAGTTTGCCGTCCGAATTTTCACAAGGCACGAATGAACTCCAAAGAGACAAGAAAACTTTATAAGGCAGCATCCTATTTCGCCCTGCATCTAAGAATCTCACTCAGGGGAGTACCCTCAGCATCCCAGCTCTTGGATTTGTGAACCCAGCCGTTCCACTTTTTTGCCTGAAGGAGACGGTTTGAATGATGCCTTGTTCTCTTGGGCATGAACAGAACTCGGTTGAGACATACAGGCAGTCCTCAACATACAACCATTGCTTTAACTACCATTCGAAGTTACGACAGCTTCTTCTTCTTCTTCTTCTTCTTCTTCTTCTTCTTCTTCTTCTTCTTCTTCTTCTTCTTCTTCTTCTCCTTCTCCTTATTCTTATTATTCTTATTAGTATTAGTATTAGTATTAGTATTATTATTAGTATTTTATTCATTTTCTATTATTACAACTCATAAGTGCTTAGTAAACAACGTGATGTCCGGGTACATTTCTTACTCAATGTTGCATCTTAACCTTTTGCAATATAAATCAGTTCAATGCTACACAATCCTGTGTTCCCCCCCCCCATCTTCTTCTTCCCATAGTGCAGGGGTAGGCAACCTGGTCTTAATTTTTGTATTAATGTTTTAAAAATTATACCCCGTAAACCGCCCTGAGTCCTTCGGGAAAGGGCAATATATAAATTCAATAAATTAAATTAAATTAAATCAACCTTGGCTCTTTTATGACTCGTGGACTTCAACTCCCAGAATTCCTGAGCCAGCCAGGAATTCTGGGAGTTGAAGTCCACGAGTCATAAAAGAGCCGAGGTTGCTTACCCCTGCGGCACAGCGTTTTCATTTTCCCAATATTGAACAAAGACAGTTCTTACTGCTACCAACACATACAAAATTAGATATGCCAGCAACTCTCTTTATCATTGCTTTGCAGCTTTGAAGTGGAGGGAGACGGATCCTGCGCTTATCTGAAGAAGAGAGCGGTGAGCAGCGCAGATTGTGCCGACTGGAAGCAAGGACTGTGCAGCCTGAAAGGGTCAACGAACCATCAACTCTGCAGGGCAACTTGAGCGCGGAAGAATTCCTTCTGTACGGAAAAAAAGGAGACGGAGCCCTTGACTGCCGCTGCGCATGCGCGTACACCCACCCCACGATAAATCTCTGTGGGTGGCCTTGCTTTTCATCCATGTAGGAGATAAAACGTTTTTTTTTTACAGGGTATAATTGCAAAAACTGACCAGACTGAAAAAAAAATCAAAGTGATGTAAGAAAAGATCTAAACACATTTTAAGGAGGTTTCTCTCCCCCCCCCCAATACAGGTTTGCAATCCTAAATAGGTTTTCATGGGAGAACGCTCCTCGAATTTAGAGGGATTTACTCCCAGGTAAATTAGAAGTATATTATATCTAAGGTTATAGTGACGCGGTGTGTTTTTGGTACATATACTCTCTAGCTGGATTGGGAGTGCTTTGCTACCTCACTTTTTTTCTTTAGCTAAAAACAATGCAAATTCGGAGAAGAAATACTTTAAAACACTAGTCCATTTTGAGTAACTTGTGTGGCCAGACTAGGCTAAAAAAACGGGTCAGGGTAGATTGTAATTCAGTGTGTTGTAGGATGCTCAGCTGTTAGCTTTGCATGTGGTGTGAACTAGAATACCAAGCCCTAGTACTGCATGTTTGTATGGAATTTAATACTGTCGGAAGAAAAGTCTCCATCATGGTTCCTCCAAGCGGGGAATAAACATGGCAACTGCTTTGGGAAGAAGGTTGTAGTTTATTGCAGAGGAAAGGCAGACAGAAAGATGGATCCAACAGGAAAAGAAGGGCTGAGCACATGTGGGTAGTGGGTTTTTATACCCCTTGGACTCTATTGTCTGGAGTTATTTCCTGTTTCAAGCTTTGTATTTCCTTTGTCATGTATTCTGTCCTGAGCCTAGGTGTGCCACTCTAGGATTCTTGCTGGTTGTCTGTCTAAGCCAGGGGTAGGCAACCTCGGCTCTTTTGGGACTCATGGACTTCAACTCCCAGAATTCCTGAGCCAGCATAGCTGGCTCAGGAATTCTGGGAGTTGAAGTCCATGAGTCCTAAAAGAGCCAAGGTTGCCTACCCCTGGTCTAAGCCCACCTCCCTGGGGTTGGGGTATGTAGATTTTAGAAGTCATCTTAGCTTTAACCTTCCTGAATGGTTTACATCTGCATTTCTATAGAGTTGGTTTCCGCTTGGGGGAGGGAGACTTGGGGCTATTACGAAAACCTGGGCATGCTTTTCTGCCTTTTAACTTCTTTTTAGGAAATGTATTTTCCTGCCGTTTTAATATTTTCTTCTCTGGGGAGATGACTTCCCACAATACCTTGGATGACCCCATCCAGAGGCTCAAAAATCTTTAAACCTACCAGAGCAATCCCTTAATTGTAAAATCTCATGATCCTGATGTTTCAGACTTGGAATCCTACCTCAGAAATAAACCAAACTCAGAAGCAACAGAGAATTGTAAATCATCATGTAATCAAGTCAAGCTTCTCCATGAAGGGAGAAGACTTTTGCCCTTTTCCATAAAGGAGCATCAAAACATAGAATAACAAAATAGCAGAACTGGAAGAGGCCTTGGAGGTCCTCTAGTCTAACCCCTTGCTCAGGCAGGAAACCCTACACCATTTCAGACAAAGGGTTGTCCAGTCTCTTCTTAAAACCTCTAGTCTAGTGATGGAGAACCCGCAACTTCTGGGAGCAAATTCCACTGATTGCTTGTTTTCTAACTGCCAGGAAATTTCTCCTTAGTTCTAGGTTGCTTTTCTCCTTGATTTGTTTCCATCCGTTGCTTCTTGTCCTGCCTTCAGGTGCTTCTTTATGGCAGAGGTCCCCAACTTTTTGGGCACCAGGGACAGGTTACGTGGAGAGACGTTTTTCCGCACACTGGGAGGGGGGCATGATTTTGTGTGCTGCCTGCATACTGCGGATGGGGCTTTGCTTGTTTGCGCGGCCCGGTTGCTGGCATGCCGCGGCCCAGTACCATTCCCCGGACCAGGGGTTGGGGACCCCTGCTTTATGGCAACCCCTGAGATATTGGAACAATGCTATCATGTCACCCCTCGTCCTTCTCTTCATTAAACCCAATTCCAGCAACCGCTCTTTATACAGTTTAGCCTCCTGTCCCCTAATCGTCTTGGTTGCTCTTCTCTGTACTCTTTCTAGAGTCTCAGCACCTTTTTTACATCGTGGCAACCAAAATGTCCTATCCATTGCTTCTTTTTCTGAACACAGAAGCCTGTTCTATGTTCAGAACATAGAAACTGCAACTCTTTATCCTTTCTGCCAACCCATTGCTAAGACACCGATATCCCTTGGGCGGGGAAATCAATGTGATCTATGGCAAGAATGCAGCAGCAGAAGCAAACAACGGTTTCGCAATGTCGGGCAAGTGGTAACGGAGCACCAGGCTGTGTTCCCACTCTGTAACCTTTGAGTCTAGTAGAGGGAACATTTCCCAGAAGCTTAAGCCAGGCTGGCAGACGGTGTTCCAGTCTCATGTTCAGACACTGAGTGCATAGTTGCAATAGGGAGGGTATCAGTGACTCTGGCAAACATGGATGCCCAGTAAGATGGTTCAACACGCAAACGCCAAGGAGAAGAGAGCTGATAATTATAATGTCGATAATAAGAGAGCAGCCAAGTGTCTGCCTCAGTCTTTCTTTGGTATGTAGCAGCGCATCTGTGCCTGAATGGATTGCCCATTAAGCAGGAATAAGCAACTCCAGATTTAGGATGATCTGTGGGCCTTACTGAATAGAAAAATAAGTGGCACAGAGGGGGGGAGTGTGGCTGTCAGAGAATCTGATCTTTGTAGCTCACAAGAGAGAAAGAGTCGAACTAAGCAATAGCCATAGCAGTAGCATCCTAGACCAGGGGTAGGCAACCTTGGCTCTTTTATGACTCGTGGACTTCAACTGACTCAGGAATTCTGGGAGTTGAAGTCCACGAGTCATAAAAGAGCCAAGGTTGCCTTCTCCTGATCTAGACTTATATACCGCTTCATAGTGCTTTACTGCCCTCACTAAGTGGTTTCCAGAATCAGCATATTCCTCCCAACAATCATTTTACTGACGTTGGAAGAATGGGAGGTTGAGTCAACCTTGAGCTGGTCAGGACTGAACTCCTGGCAGTAAGCAGTGAGCTAGCCTGCATTCTAACCACTGCGCAACCAGGGCTAAGACAGAAAGGAAGATGAATTCCCTTCAAATATTGGTCTAACTCAGTATTTCTCTCTTTTTATATATGTCCTTTTTTATTAGTTTATATTACATAATACAAAAGTATTACGTAATATAAACTTTCTAACTGTCAGTATCCCTGACAGTTAAAACAATTAACTAGTGGAACGACTTGCCTCCAGAAGCGGTGAATGCTCCAACACTGCAAGTTTTTAAGAAGCGACTGGACAGCCCTTTGTCTGAAATGGTATAGGGTTTGCAGCCATTCATCTATTGCAGGAATCAAAGTGTCCTTCCATTTTTGTGAGTAAAGTAATCTTGCTGCCAGTGTTTCTCAACCTTGACAACTTGAAGATCTGTGGGCATAAAGTAAAGGTAAAGTTTTCCCCGCACATGCGTGCTAGTCGTTTCCAACTCTAGGGGCCGGTGCTCATCTCCATTTCAAAGCCGAAGAGCCAGCGCTTGTCCAAGGACATCTCCGTGGTCATGTGGCCGGCATGACTAGACGCCAAAGGCGCACGGAACGCTGTTACCTTCCCACCGTAGTGGTCCCTATTTTTCTACTTGCATTTTTTACGTGCTTTCGAACTGCTAGGTTGGCAGAAGCTGGGACGAGTAACAGGCGCTCACTCTGTTACGCGGCACTCTGGATTCGACCTACCAAACTGCCGATCTTCTGATCGACAAGCTCAGCGTCCTAACCCACTGAGCCACCGCGTCTGTAGGCATAAACTCCCAGAATTCCCCAGGGTATCCTAAAGTTTGGCTCTGATGTTTTTCTCCCCTTTGCCTCAGTCTCACAGATCACATACCGATGTGCATGCACATATATGCACACATACACCGATACCAGCTTGGTATGATCCTTGGTAGAAAAACAATAACTCAACCTTGTTTATAAAAAGATTTGGAAAGAAGCTAGCTAAATGCATAAAAGTTATTTTTTAGGTTTTAAAAAAGATAAATATTAGCAAATCTTTACAGACAGTCCTCAACTTGCAACCATTTGACCAGTCAAAGTTACAATGGCATGGGTAAAAGTGACTTACGACCGTTTTTCACATTTATGACCGTTGCATCCCCATGGTCATGTGACCAACATTTGGGTACTTGGCAACTGGCATGTACTTACGACAGTTGCTGTGTCCCGGGGATCATGTGATCCCCTTTTGTGACCATCTGACAAGCAAAGTCAATGGGGGAACGCCAGATTCACTTTACAACGGTGTTACTAACTTAACAACTGCAGTGATTCTTTTAACCACTGTGGCAAGAAAGGTCGTAAAATAGGGCAAAACTCACTTAACAATTGTCTCACTTAGCAACAGAAATTTTGGGCTCAATTGTGGTCGTAAGTCAAGGACTACCTCTATTCAGGAAGGAATACACAAATGTGCCGTAGGGAACTTTTGTGCAACTGTTAAAGGTATACCTCGTTTTGTTTCTTATTGTTCATTCTAGGGCTAATTTTTTGTAATATAGGAGACACAGAACAAAGTTTGGTCACTCAAAAAAAAAATCCTCCCCTGGTTAAAAAGGTGGTCAGTTTTTAGAGGGGTTGTCTTGAAATGGCTGTAATCCAAAGATGCTGAAACTTTTAGAGTATCTTTAGAGGAATAATTCAGCTCATGCCACAGGGGTGAAAGCCTAGATCAGGGGTCTTCAAACTTGGCCCTTTTATGACTTGTGGACTTCAACTCCCAGAATTCCTCAGCCAGGCATGCTGGCTGAGGAATTCTGGGAGTTGAAGTCCACAAGTCATGAAAGGGCCAAGTTTGAAGACACTCCCCCCCCCCAGCCTAGATTCGTTGTTAAGATGAATTAGCTCTACACCTTTATGGCTGTCATTATATGGACTGCAAAAACTCAGAAAAACACAGCATACTGTAGTGTTTGTGGCCCAGATATGATTGCTCAACAGTTTGCTTGATTTTGGCTTGGTAAGGAATCCAGCCATTTTGGTTTATAAACTATGATTCATGATTTATCCGGGAAAGTCAGTTAAGTGCATTTTAATCAGTTTAGTAATGTTCTGTTTAATGAGGCCACAGGGACCTGGTCTCATAATCCTATTAAGCCACGATTGATGTATGAACCCAGCCACTGAAATGAGAGGTGAGTTTTACACACATATGCTAAGTTGTAATTTACAGACTGAGCCACAATCAAGACCTTCACATATACTAACACACATACCATGGCTTATACTTTACAATGGCTAGATTTGTAACGCCCATTAAGCTACCGAACAAGCAAATAGAGACTTTCATTGGCAGAACAGAACAGAATAATACCTTGGAGGTCTTTTTGTCCAACCCCCTGGTCTAATAGGAGACCCTGTTCCAGTGATGGCTGACCTTTTAGAGACCTAGTGCCCAACTGCTACCCAAAACCCACTTATGCATCGTCAGGTGCCAGGTGGGCGTGGCCCATTGGGTGGGCGTGGCTGCTGTGGTAATGGCAGACTGGGTGGAACTAAAAAGTTCAATCAATTCCAACTTTGCGACATCTTTTTTTTTCCCCGCGAGAAGTTGAAACTGATCGATTGATTGATTGAACCTTTTTTTCTCTTTTGCACATGGCAGCGGAGACCTAAAGTGAAAAGGTTTTATAAAACCCAGCTGAAGGCCTAGGACTGGGGCGATGGCACGCGTGCCCACAGAGAGGGCTCTGTGTGCCACCTGTGGCACGCGTGCCATAGGTTGCCACCACGGTCCTATACCATTCCAGACAAGTGGCAGTCTTCTTAAAAACTTCCAATTTTGGAGCACCCACAACTTCTGAAGGCAAGCTGTTCCACTGGTTAATTGTTCTCACTGTTGGAAAATTTCTTCTTAATTCTAGGTTGCTTCTCTCCTTCATTAGCTTCCGTCTGTTGTTTCTCGACCTGCCTTCTTGTGCTTTGGAAAATGAGCTGATCCCCTCTTCTTTGTAGCAACCCCACAAATAATGGAACGCTGCTATCATGTCACCCCTGGTCCTTCTTTTCACTAGACTAACCACACCCAATTCGTGTGTTTTAGCCTCCAGTCCCTTAATCATCTTTGTTGCTCTTCTCTGCACTCTTTCCAAAGTCTCAACATCTTTTTTATAATGGGGTGACCAAAACTGGATGAAGCATTCAAATGGTGGTCTTACTAACTAAGGTTTTATAAAGCAGTAATAATACTTCACATGAACTTGATTGTATCCCTCTGTTAAGGCAACCTAGGATTGCATTGACATTTTTTTTTGGCTGTTGCCTTTGATGGAATAATCCATGGTGGAATAATCAGGGCATGTTTGGCTGAATATGGTTTATTCTGAAGGCCGCCTTTAATCCAGCCAGTGGAATGAAGATAGCATAACCTTGAGGCTTCTGCGTCTCCGTGGAAGGTTTGTGGAGCACTATCTTGAGAGACACTGGTGGATATCAGGGGTTGTTTGGCTGAATGTAATCTGTAATTTCAAGACAGCATAGCCTTGAGACTCCTCTGCATCTTTGTTGAGGCTTTCCAAATCACACAGATTTGTTATGCTTCGACCAAGGTCATGAAAATGATTAGTACTTGCCACATTGGGGCATCTTTTGGATCTATTTGTTCACCCTGTGGATAATGTGTGTTGCAACAGAGGAACCTGACATTTAGATTGGTGGTGACATTTTAGGCAAGGGGCAGATCCTAAAACAAGTCCTCTTTCTCCTCTGCTCAGACCAAAAATGGTTGGTGAGCTGAAGAATCTCCAAATTCATTTGCAGCCCAGGAAACTCAGCAAGGCAGCTACTGATTTTGTGAGAGCCAAAATAGCGAATCTGTCTAATTGAGAATTTATTGCAGTGCGAAAGAGCAGAATGGGGCTGTCATACCTAGATTTGGCCACCATGTGGCAGCATGTGCTAATCTTGAGATAAAGCTGGTTGAGAAGGGACACAGAATAACAGCATTATATAATTCTGTATAACATACTAGACAGTGTTTTCCATTCCTTTTAAAGAAAGTAATATAGAATCCTAAATTAAACAAAATCTTAGCATACTAGAAAATTTCAACGGAAGCTAAATTGATAGCAGTCGAAATTCTTTTTTTTAACCAGAAGTACTGTATATACTGCATATCAAATCAAATCATATATAATACAATGTTCCGATGATAAAGGTAGCCTTTCATCTCTTATCGAGCAACTCTGGATGGCTTGCAATATGATAAAAATGACAATGTAAGACTTTAAAACAGTAAATATTAACATCCAAAGACTTAGGACTCAGTTACAGAGACGAGCATGGATGATGTCACCTTCCTTGGTAATGAAACGTCTCCAAGAAAACAACCAAATTCAAAGAGCACCAACAGCCCTAAGGTAAAGGTAAAGGTTCCCCCACACATTCGTGCTAGTCATTTCCGACTCTAGGGGCCGGTGCTCATCTCCGTTTCAAAGCCGAAGAGCCAGCGCTTATCCGAGGACGTCTCCGTGGTCATGTGGCTGGCATGACTAGGCACCAAAGGCGCACGGAATGCTGTTACCTTCCCACCATAGTGGTCCCTATGCATTTTTACGTGCTTTCGAACTGCTAGGTTGGCAGAAGCTGGGACGAGTAACAGGCGCTCACTGTTACGCGGCACTTGGGATTCGTCCCGCCAAACTGCCGACCTTCTGATCGACAAGCTCAGCATCCCAACCCACTGAGCCACCGCATCCCTTAAGGGCCCTAAAGGGACAATGAATTGAGACATGACAAAAATGGGAATAGAATGGAGTGAAATGGTTTAAAAATTCTTTCTTTTTTTCCTATCCAAATAACCAGGCATGTCATGTGTTTAAAGAAAGTGGAAACATTTCTTAATTCATCCACGCCATAGGATTTTGCTTTCTGCCTTCTTAAGAACATATTACACATGGCTCCACCCCCTCCCACCTCCAGATGTTGATAAAGAAGAGTCTTCTCCCTAGAGTCATAATGATGACAGAAGGACATCCACCTTGCCATATTGGTGGTTGTAAGCCCCCAACATTGACCTTGCTGTTGAATCTCTTAGGAATGAGAAATTCTCTCAATCTTTCCGTCCACATTTCCTTGGCACAGAAATTAGCAATCAGCTCGATTTCAAAATGAAATTGTTAGATTCTACCCAGGCAAGACACAGGAAGTCCTTAACTTGACACCATTTGTTTAGTGACCTTCAAAGTTACAGCGGCACTGGGGGGAAAAAGGGACCTATGACTGTTTTTCACACTTATGACCTCTGAAGCATTCCCATGGGCAGGTGATCAAAATAAATTCAAAAACTTGGCAAATGGCTCATATTAATGACAGTCACAGTGTCCCGGGGTCACGTGATCTGCAACCTTGTGACAAGCAAAGTTACTCTAGGGGGAAGCCAGAATCACTTTACAACCATGTTTCTAACTTAACAACTGCAGTGATACACTTAATAATTGTTGCAAGAAAGGTTGTAAAATGGGGCAAAAGTCACCTAACAACTGTCTTACTTAACAATGGAAATTTTGGGCTCAATTGTGGTCCTGAATCAAGGATTACCTGTAATATCCTGTGCACCATCATGAGACACATGCAGACATACTCCACTAGGGGGCACTGAAATACAAATATGAAGTTAAAATTATGATTCAATTTTAGAAATGAATTACAGCAATACTAGGAAAAGCTGGGGATAATGGGCTTTGCAGCCCAATAGCTCAGGAGGTACCAAATTAGAGAAGGCTGACCAAAGAAATCACATTTCTCTTTTACACCTGGTTAAAAGACAAAGCCAGGTCTTCATTTTGGTTTGCCACACAATATAATCTATATGTTAGCATCCACGTCAGCTTATGAAACTTCTAAACCATGATTGTTCAAAGCTGGTTGCCTGAAGAAGCAACCACTGGATGGCTTTGCACAATAGGCTAAGCCACAAACCATAGTTACGTGCAGTTCAACAGCATTTTCAGCCAAAAAAGTGACCACGTTATAGTTACCTCCTGTATGAAAACCCACGTGGTGGGTGAGTGTAACCCTAAAATAACAGACCGCCCATGGAGAATAAAAGGGATGTAAATGAAGTGATCCTTTGAAAAATGCATTTATGTCCCTTCAGGTCATTGATTGATGCCCAGTGATCTCACAAATTTGGTCTGTGATGATCTGTCCCTAAACAGCCTAACCTGTTCTTTCATGTTTTCCATGGGTGCACCCAACGCTATTGTAACTCAGAATAACAGAGTTGAACGGGAGCTTGGAGGTCTTCCAGTCCAACCCTCTTACTCAGGCAGGAAACCTTATTTCAGACAAATAGTTGTCCAATCTCTTCTTGGAAACTTCCAGTATTGGAGCACCCACAACATCTGGAGGCAAGTCGTTCCACTGATTAATTGCTTTTGTCAGGAAATTCCTACTTACTTTGGATCTCTCCTCACTCAGTCCATCTCTCCTGTTGTCAAGTCAGCCTCTTCTCTTTCCTTCCATCTTTCCCAGAATTAGCTTTTCCAGAGAACTGGATCTTCATCTCACATGTCCAAAGTAGAATAATTTGAGCCTGTTCACGTCTGCCTCAAATGAGAACTCTGCATGGATTTGCTGGATGACCCATTGGTTTGGTTTCCTGGCTCTCCGTGGTATTCACAGGCACCTTCTCCAACACCAAATTTTAAAAGACGTCAATACTCTCTCTATCTGGCTTCTTCAAAGTCCAGCTTCTGCTTCCACAGAGTGTCCCAAGGAATACCACTGTGAAAAGCCAATATCGCTCCATATTTTCAAAGGCCCACCTGGAAAAAGCTGGTTATAAGTAACACTTGTCTTACTATTTTAAGACAGGAAGTATATTACTATATTAAACTATATACTAGTTACTATATAGTACTTAGGGACGCGGTGGCTCAGTGGGTTAGGACGCTGAGCTTGTCGATCAGAAGGTCGGCAGTTTGGCGAGTCGAATCCCGAGTGCCGCGTAACAGAGTGAGCGCCTGTTACTCCTCCCAGCTTCTGCCAACCTAGCAGTTCGAAAGCACGTAAAAATGCAAGTAGAAAAATAGAGACCACTACGGTGGGAAGGTAACAGCGTTCCGTGCGCCTTTGGCGTCTAGTCATGCCGGCCACATGACCACGGAGTCGTCCTCGGACAAGCGCTGGCTCTTCGGCTTTGAAACGGAGATAAGCACCGGCCCCTAGAGTCGGAAACGACTATCACGCATGTGCAGGGGAACCTTTACCTTTACCTTATATAGTACTTACAACGTAGTGCCCATTCATTTAGCAAAACACTGTTTGTAGATACCACAAAGGGAACTGAACAGAAAGTTCTGCTTTACGGAAAATCTCAGACAAGTTCAGGTGTTCCTCAACTTACTGCCACAATTGAGTCCAAAATTTTCATTGCTAAGCTAGACAGTTGTTAACTGAGCTTTGCCCCATTTTAAGACCCTTCTTGCCACAGTTGTTAAGCCAATCACTGCAGTTTTTAAATTAATCACACCATTGTTAAGCAAATCTTGACTTTGCTTGTCAGAAGGTTGCAAAAGGGGATCACGTGATCCCGGATTACCGCAATTGTCATAAATACATGCCAATTGCCAAGCACCCAAATTTTTATCAGGTGGCCGTGGGAATGCTGCAGCAGTTGTGTTAAAAAATGGTCACAAATCACTTATTTTCAGTGCCGCTGCAACTTTGAATGGTCACTAAACAAACTGTTGTACAACAAGGATCACCTGTACAAAGTTGGCTGGAGAAAGAAGTAGCTGGAAAATTATTCTTTGTATTTGGTGTTGATGACTGAGTTGTTGCTGTTTCAGTAAAAAGTGAGGGATAATTAACAATAACAACAGTATTTGCCCCAGAGTGAAGAAAAACATGTCTCTAGCTATAATGGTGAATGAAATGAGCCCTAAGAGAGTGTAAACTTTCTCTTGAATTTTGCTTTCAGGACCTATCCCGCCCTCCGGTGGAAAAGGATCTTGGAGCCCAGTAATAGTTAATAAGTAACTTAGTTCAAAATTTTCCTTGAGGATTAATGAGGTGTGACCGACTCATAACGGGATATGACAGAGACAAATAGCTGGGAGGGAAGAACTGATGAATAATGGTGCAATATCTTAAGTACTGTTATATAGCCCCTTAATATTGGGATTCATTTATATATTCACACAACTACCACCTTCATGAAGATGGAGGCTTTAAAAACTGGCTGCAAGCTTTTTGTGAAATCTTCTCAGCCATTGGCTGAGCTGCTATGATGTCACACAAGTTCCCACAGATCAGCGTTTCTCATCCTTGGCACCTGGCTGAGGAATTCTGGGAGTTGAAGTCCACATATCTTAAAAGTGCCAAGGTGGAGAAAAACTGCCACAAATTCTAACTGTTGAGAATTAAAGTCATAGAAGATGCAGCCACTGCATTATAACAGGAGATATTTACATATTGTGCTAGGGTGAAATTTCTTTTGCCCTGATTTGCTATGTATATTCTTCGTGCCCAAAATTTCCAGCCATTGTCTACAAACACAGTGCAGGGTTTATCCAATTTTTTATTATCTGCTTTTCCACTACAGAGCACCCCCCCAATATATATATATATATATATATATATATATATATATATATATATATATATATATATATATATATATATATATATATATATATATATATATATATATATATATATATATATATATATATATATATATATATATATATATATATATATATATATATATATATATATATATATATATATATATATATATATATATATATATATATATATATATATATATATATATATATATATATATATATATATATATATATATATATATAAAATCAAATATATAAACAATGAGAAGCAAAGGAAAACATAACACTTAGCCATTATGGCCTATTTAAAGCCATAAAATGTATCATAGCGTATTGATTGATTGTCATCCAACTAAGAACCCAGAATGACCAAACATGAAACCTGGTGGGCCTAATCAGTAAATTCGAAAAAGGGTTAGCATAGAGACAGAAATGCTGATCTGAAGTGGTAGATTGAAATGTTGAGAGGAGAGGGGAGGGGAGGGCAAGGGAGGGAAGGGAGGAAGGAAGGAAGAAGGAAAGGAAGAAGAAGAGGAGAAAAAAACGAAAACAAACGGAAGCGACTTCAAAAAGGATGTTGAATATAATTAGGCTAATATTTCTGAGGTTAACAATAGCTCCTTACGCAACTTTTGCATTTTTGCATATGATTCATATCCACTAAACGATATACCCTGAATTTGGATCTGGTGACTGCAACAGAGATCATTATGGGCTGTGAGGAAATTGCAGGCTCTCCAATCCTATTTCTGAAGCCCACCTACCCATCCTCTTCCCGCCAAGGACTGTCTCTGGAAGGGAGCGGGAGGATGGGTTCATCACAGCCGACTCGGGAGGTCTGGAATTTGAGGCTGGCTTTACTTGCTGGCAGGGACTGGTGGAGAGCTGAGTTTGAAGATGCTGACGCATAATAAAAATAACTGAGGTTTTTTACTGTGTCAGTGCTTTTTGAAAATATAATTCTGTTGTTAAAAAAAAATAGAAAGAAGACAGAAGACTAAAACTAATGTAAAGTTCAAAAAAAGAGGAAGATCAAAGAAAGAACAAAACAAACAATGGAAGTAGCTTTCCAATTTTCTCCACAGCAGTTATACGTACCATTATAACTTGCTCTATGTTTACAACGTCTTTACTTTCCCCCCCCCCTAGTTTATTCTTTCTAATTCTCAAAGTCATCAATCTGTTTCACACAAAAAAAAGTCTACAAGGAGTTTTCAGTCAGCAATAAAGATACAGTAGATATTGTCTTTTCTCTGATCGAGGATGTCAATTTGGCCATTTCAGCACTTTCCATCATCTCCACCGGCCATTCTTCTATCGGAGGCCATTTTTAATTTTTCTTTCTTTATTTGTATCCCGTTATTATTATTTTTACAAATAATTCAAGTTGGTGAACATATAAAACACACTGTCAGAATCCATTTATATTTCATTTCTAACTCCCTATCTGTGCAAACCTAAATCTCACCCCCTTACTGGATTCTGCCATTCCCAAGGAGGGGAAGCGAAGACAGGGTGTTAAATTGGCCATCTCTATCCCTTAGATGGCAGGGACGCGGTGGCTCAGTGGGTTAGGACACTGAGCTTTTCAATTAGAAGGTCGGCAGTTTGGCGGGTTGAATCCTGAGTGCCGCGTAGCAGAGTGAGCGCCTGTTACTCGTCCCAGCTTCTGCCAACCTAGCAGTTCGAAAGCATGTAAAAATGCAAGTAAAAAAATAGGGACCACTATGGTGGGAAGGTAACAGCATTCCGTGCGCCTTTGGCGTCTAGTCATGCCAGCCACATGACCACGGAGACGTCCTCGGACAAGCACTGGCTCTTCGGCTTTGAAACGGAGAGGAGCACCGGCCCCTAGAGTTGGAAACAACTAGCACGCATGTGCGGGGGAACCTTTACCTTTACCTTTTTATCCCTTAGATGCAAGGTTTGTTTATTCAGCCTGCCTGGAGGTCATCATTTTTTTTTTACCTGCCCAAGATGGCGACGGCCGCAATCTAAGCTTCGGGCGCTCTATGAGGGCTCCAAATGGACCAGCTCATGGAGGCCCACGGTACGATGGGGCGACTCCGGGGGTTGGGGGATCTAAAAACAGCTGCTGGGCGCTGTTCTCCGTGGCGCTGAGCCCCCCCCCTCCGAATTTAGCGGCGTTTGAAAATCGCCAGCCTGCCGACCTGCCAAGCACTGTTGCAACGCCGTGAAAGTTCGGGACGTCTTGGCCTGCCTTTCCTCTTCTGCCTGCTCGCCGTGGATACCCTCTGCTTGTTCGGAGGGGCAGCGGCGACGATCCCACCGGCTGGAGACCTACTTACGACCATCAGCTGGCTGGCGCCGTTTTCGGCGGCGCGGAGCCTTCTTCTCCTCCCGGATGGTGGCAGCGGACTGTGGGCCTGGTCATCGGCCTCGGCGGACGTGTTGGCGAATTCCCGGACTCAAGACAGCTGCTGGGAATGCCTCTCTCCGCCACTGGAAGATCGTTTGGACTGGTGGACGGGCGTTGGGGAGAGAATGCTTCTGCCCTCCCCCCCCAGACTGGCGGCGTTGGCCGGCGACGCAAGGATCGACAGAGGCCTGGCCTGCTTGTTCTTTACTTCTCTGCTGACAGGCAGGCAGTATGGCTAGCTCCATGCCTGATGGGAATTAAGACCCCCCTATTGACAGTCCAGTTTGGCTGGGACTTGACCGTGGTGGGAGGACGGTTTTGGACTGGTCAGCGACCACCTCACTGGTGTGAGAGACCAGTTGGGGTGGGCTTGGCTCAGGACCCCCCCTTTTCTCTCTACTCCAGATTGGACTCCTCAGCCGGAGTGAGAGGACGACTGAGGCTGTCCCTTGGATTGCCATCTCAGGTGAGAGCTGAGATGGCCTTGTGGACTAAGAGATATGCCTACTGGACCTCTTTTTCCATCTATATACCATCATTGAGCGACCCTTTGGACATATTTATAACATCTGCCCTAAGAGACTATCCTAGCGCTGTATGGTTCACCTTCGTTACTCCGAAGCGGACTTGTATGCCCTTAGGGGGGTTCCTGCCTCCTGGGCGCGACCTTCCGCCTGTTTCCATACTCCCCTTAATGATGAGCCCAAGTGCTGGGACTCCGAGAGGTGGTTGGGCTTAGATAGGGGCCTCGAGTTGAGACGTGCTAAGAGGCCCCTGATAAAATTTTTAGCCGGTTATTTTAGAAGGTTAGGGAGGGGGAGGGAGGGGGGGGGTAGGGAGGGAATCTTTAACCGGCACTCAGTCTGGACCTGTTAAGGGTCCTGACGGGACGGGGTCGGGGGAGGTGGCTGCTGGCTCTGGGAATGTGGGGGTGGGGCTTCAAATCCCCACGGCGATAGGGAATGGCAGCAGGTGTTTGCGCGGAGGGCCATATCAACACCTGGGATCGCGCCCCCGCTATCTCCGAGCGGTGGCGCGCTCCGACCCTCCGGTTAGCACCCTCTTACCCGGGGATGAGGGTGATCAGGTCCCTGAGCTCAGGTTGGTCTATTTTAACGCTAGATCCGTAGTTAACAAAGCTCCCCTCATCCATGATCTGATCGAGGAGGAATGTGCGGATCTAGCGTGCATCACGGAAACTTGGTTGGGTTCGGAGGGAGGGGTGCCTCTCACCGAGTTATGCCCGCCAGGTTTCCGGGTGCTGCACCAGCCATGGGCTCAGGACAGGGGTGGTGGGGTGGCAGTGGTTATTCGGGAGACTTTGTGTCCCCGGGAGGCCACCATTGTCCAGATGGCCGGGAGTGAATCCCTCCTCTTGAGATGTGGTCCTCGGGCTCAGTTGGGCTTGTTGCTTACATACCTGGCGCCCAGCTGTGTGGCAACAGCCCTGCCTGAGCTGCTCGACACTCTCTCAGGGTTGGCGGTGGAGTTCCCCAGGCTTATAGTCCTGGGTGACTTCAACCTGCCGTCACTGGGAGGGTCGTCGGAGTTAGCTCGGGAGTTCATGGCCTCCATGACGGCCATGGGCCTGACCCAAGTTATTGAGGGCCCGACTCATGTGGGGGATCATACTCTCGACCTGGTGTTCCTATCTGGACAGTGGTTGGATGATCTGGGAGGGGGTTTCCCTTCCATCACCCCTCTGTCATGGTCAGATCACCACCTCCTGAGACTGGTTTTCCGCTATGCCACCCCCCGCCGCTGGGCGGCGGAACCGACCAGGTGGTTACGCCCCAGGCGCCTAATGGACCCGGATCGGTTCCAGAGGGCGCTTGGGCCTATACCTATCACCCTTACCCACAGCCCAGTCAATGCTCTGGTGGAGGCCTGGGAAACGGCTGCCGCCAGGGCACTTGACTGCGTTGTACCCATGCGACCTCTGACCCGGCGCAGATCCCGTTGGGCCCCATGGTTCTCTGTGGAGCTCCGGGAGATGAAGCGTCGGAGACGAGGTCTAGAGAGCGGTTGGAGATCCAGCCGATCCGAATCCGACCGATTGCAGTTAAGAACCTTTATAAGGTCTTATCTTGCGGCGATAAGGACGGCGAAGTCTAACTACTTTGCCGCCCTTATCGCGTCCGCAGATAATCGCCCGGCCGCCCTGTTTAGGGTGACTCGCTCCCTCCTTAACCAGGAGCTGAGAGAGGATCCCTTGCGGGGACGAGCCGAGGAGTTTAGTCATCATCTGGCGGACAAAATCGCTCAGATCCGGACCGGCCTGGACTCTGACTGGGCAGAGTCTGATGTGGAGGAATCGGGCGGTCTTGAGCACGTTATCTGGACTGAGTTCGACCCTGTTTCCCCTGATGATGTGGACAGGATCATGGGGAGACTGAGCACCACCACCTGTTTGTTGGATCCGTGCCCCTCCTGGCTAGCTTATGCGGCTCGGGAGGGAACACGAGGCTGGTTCCATGCAGTAATAACAGCTTCTTTGAAGGAGGGTGTCTTCCCTGCCGCCTTGAAGGAGGCGGTGGTGAGACCCCTTCTCAAGAAGCCTGCTTTGGACCCGGCTGTTTTAAACAACTATCATCCAGTCTCCAACCTTCGCTTTTTGGTGAAGGTTGTTGAGAGTGTGGTGGCGCATCAGCTCCCTCTGTTCCTGGAGGAAACTGATTATCTGGACCCGTACCAATCGGGTTTCAGGCCCGGACACAGCACGGAGACGGCATTGGTCGTGCTGGTGAATGATCTCTGGAGGGCAAGGGACAGGGGTTGCTCCTCTGTCCTGGTCCTATTAGATCTCTCAGCGGCTTTCGATACCATCGACCATGGTATCCTGCTGCGGCGTCTCAGGGGGTTGGGAGTGGGAGGCACCGTTTTACGGTGGTTCTCCTCCTACCTCCAGGGCCGCTCGCAGTCGGTGTTGACGGGAGGGCAGAGATCCGCCCCGAGGCCTCTCATTTGTGGAGTCCCTCAGGGGTCGGTTCTCTCGCCTCTCCTGTTCAACATCTATATGAAGCCGCTGGGTGAGATCATTCGTGGCTTCGGGGTGGGGTATCATCAGTACGCTGATGATACCCAACTTTTTCTTTCTACCCCGAACCAACCCAGTGATGCCCTCGCCGTGATGTCCCGGTGCCTGGAGGCGGTTCAGGTCTGGATGGGGAGAAACAGGCTTCGTCTCAATCCCGCCAAGACTGAGTGGCTGTGCATATCGGCATCTCGGGCTAACCAGACTATTCCACCTCTAACGATGGGGGGTGAGGTGTTACCCCCCGTTGATAGGGCTCGCAACTTGGGCGTCCTCCTGGATTCACGACTCAATTTTGAAGATCACATAGGAGCCGTGACCAGGGGGGCTTTTGCACAGGTTCGCCTGGTGCGCCAGTTGCGTCCCTATCTGGACCGAGACGCCCTACGCACAGTTACTCATGCGCTCATGACCTCCCGTTTGGACTACTGTAACGCTCTCTACATGGGGCTGCCCTTGAAGACCACTCGGAGGCTTCAACTGGTGCAGAATGCGGCCGCGCGAGTTGTAATGGGGGTCTCCCGATACTCCCATGTAACACCTCTACTCCGCGAGCTGCATTGGCTTCCGGTTGCCCTCCGGGTGAGATTCAAGGTGCTGGTGATGACCTATAAAGCCCTACATGGCCTGGGTCCGGGGTATTTGAGGGAACACCTGCTGCCGGCATCAAATGCCCTTCGCCCAGTGCGCTCCCACAGGGAGGGTCTGCTCAGGGTCCCACCGGTAAGAGATTGCCGGCGGGTGATACCCAGGGATAGGGCCTTCTCGGTGGGGGCGCCTGTCCTCTGGAACCAGCTGCCAGTGGAGCTGAGGACTGCCCCCGACCTCCGATCATTCCGCCGGGGCCTGAAGACCTGGCTCTTCGAGCTCTCGGGCCCAGGCTGAGGAGAAATTTATTTTAATTGGGGTTTTTTAACTGTATAGGGTTGGTTTAATCTTTTTTAAATTGGTTTTTTAACTTTTGTATGGTTGATTTTTAACTCCCTGTAAACCGCCCTGAGTCCTCAGGGAAAGGGCGGTATATAAATGCAATAAAATAAATAAATAAATAAATCACAAAAGACCAAGGAAGAAAACCTTTGAACTAAGAAGAACAAAGAAAGAGAGGGGGGGGTGAATTCTGGTTTGTATCTCGGACTAGAATGTGAAGGGGAGGAAGTAATAATGTTGCAAATGTATTGATGTTTCTCTTTTCCCAGGAGGGGTTTTGGCACATGAAACTTGACTGATCCGGGACTAACCAAATGGACTGAGGGGAGGGGTTTTTACTCGGGGACACTTTAAAAGTATCAATCTGTGAGACAGTTTCCAGATCCTGTCTAGATTATCCACTGTCAACCATGTTTTAGTAAAAGTTCCTGTTTGGACAATCCTGTCTCCAAGAGTTTTTTTTCCCTAAGATGTGGATTGGTGTGGGTCCTGACACATACCTTCCTCCAATTTTCTCCACAGCAACAATCCAGGGAGGCCATTTACAATAAAATACAATAACTATGATACAACAAAATGTCCCTTCTTGTGGTCCACCTAGGTTTTATTACAGCATCACTTTTGAGGTGGCACAAACCATTGTCTTCCCTGATTGGAAGATTTCTCTATCTATTTTCCTGAGTCACTTCCATAAACCTTTGTGGGTCGTCCTGAGTCATCGCCATCTTAGGTGGTTAGTCTAGTGATCAGAGAAAGATGGGAAGGGACTGGCTCTCTCCACATTTTGCATTCCTGTGCTACCCACCCTATATGGCTACCCCTTCATCTTATATATACACCATGATTCATCCTTCCATCATTGGATGACCATTCAGGAACCTTGCATTGAAGAACAGAATAAGAAAGAAAGGCTATGTTTAGATATATCCATCCACAGAATGGAAATTCCATGCCTGTACGCTTCAGAACAGAGGTCTTCAAACTTGGCCTTTTTATGACTTGTGACTTCAACTCCCAAAATTCTTCAGCTAGCGTGCCTGGCTGAGGAATTCTGGGAGTTGAAGTCCACAAGTCATAAAAGGGCCAAGTTTGAAGACCCCTGCTTCGGAAGAATGAAAAGCTTGCTGGCTGAGGAATTCTGGGAGTTGAAGTCCCCACATCTTCAACCTGCCAAGGTTGAGGCACACAGATTGAGACATACTTTCAGTAAGTGACAGCAGTTTGACACTTACCTGGGTTTGAAATCCTAAACAGGCTCAGGGCTGGATTGGATATACTTGGAAAGGAGACCACTAGGAGACCACAAGGTTGCTGACTATCAAGTGGGAAATCAAAAGCATCTCCTGAAAAAAGGTGATGGCAAACAACTTTTGTAGTACAGGTGGTCTCTGACTCACAATGCCCAAAATTTATATTGCTAAGTGATACATTTGTTAAGTGAGTTTTACCCCATTTTATGACCTTTTTGCCACAGTTATTAAGTGAATCACTGCAGTTGATAAGTTAGTAACCCAGTTGTTAAGTGAATCTGGCTTCTCCATTGACTTTGCTTGTCAGAAGGTTGCAAAAGGGGATCACATGACCATGGGACACAGCAACGGTCATAAATATGAGCCAGTTGCCTAGTATCTGAATTTTGATCACATGATCATGGGGATACTGCAATGATCATAAGTGTGAAAAATGGTCATAAGTCACTTTTTTTAGTGTTGTGGTCACTAAATGGTCACTAAACAATTACCTCTATTACCAAGAAAACCATACAAATACATCTATATAATCAACGGGAGGTAACTTTACCTACTTTTTTTATATATAAAACTTTACGAAAAGTTTATATTAACCAAGACTCCAAAGGTTTAGGAAGAAAGGAGGGTTAAAATGTAGGGCCAGCCCTTCTCACATCTCAAGAGCTAGAGCAAAATATTGAAAGATACGCAACTAATTTATTTGGCTCCCTTCAGCAATTATAATCCACTGATGGGTTATAAATACTTCAAGGAATAAAAGGAAACAAAAAAAAATCCCCAGATTTCTCAGTGATTAAGGAACTAGGCACCAGAGGTGTTGGGCAAGCATCTGTGAAACAATAGGGAATCAGGGTAACCGGCAATGATGGAGTAACTATGGATAAATTTTACAAGGATGACCAATTTCAGCTGTTTGATGTGGCAGCAGATAAGCGACTAAGAGAGGGAAGTGAACTTTTGTACACCTGAATGCATTTCTAACAGGTGAGTCAGCTGATGGAATAACCCAGCTTCTGATCATCCAAGTTATACTCAGCCACAAGGAAGACTTGTGGGAAAATAACCCCAGAATAGAACAGGTGCTGAACTAGGACTATCAGTTCGACACGAAAACTGAAAGAACAGCCTTCCGATGAAGTTGTCCTAAAAGTGCTTTTCAAAAAGGCAACTGGATTTTCTGGTTTTTTTTCCCTTGAAAACTTGGAAAGTTTCTTGGATGAGAAGCAAAAGGTTTTCAAGGGGGGAAAAAACAAACACGAAAATCCGCTCGCCTTTTGGAAAAGCACCTTTGGGATAACCATAAGCTGGATGATTGAGAAATGCCATAGACATTTCTGCAATGAAGCTACTTCTCTCTAGTTGGGGAAAACATCCTGTGAAACTGAGGTAAATTTGGCGTGTACAGGACCTGGGCTCACGTCTACCATCTTGGGTTCATGTCTACTATTGTGTAGTGGGTCCGATGCAAGGAAGAGACGCCAGCCGGTGTGTGAGTTCAGCTCTTTATTGAAGGGGGTAGTGAACTAGGGAATGAGGGCTACCTGGCCTCCTTATATACCTGGCCAGGTAAGCTAACAGCCAATGGGGTTGGCCCTAGGTTTCCCGCCGAAACTGTCCAGGCCAACGCCCCCTGGTGGCTGTTGCTATGCAGGTGCCTGCATACATAACATCTACCATCTTGGGTTGGATGGGTGAACTTCAACTCCCAGAATTCTCAGCAATGGCCATCTTTTTGTCAGAAGCTCCACCCACTTTGGGGTGGGTCCCAGTAAAGGGAACTCAGGGATGCTGGGGAAGTCCCAGTACAAGTAGTCCTCAACTTACAACAGTTTGTTTAGTGACCGTTCAAAGTTACAATGGCACTGAAAAAGGGGCTTATGGCCGTTTTTTCATACTTACAACCATTGCAGCATCCCCATGGCCAGGTGATCAAAGTTCAGACACTTGGCAAGTGACTCATATTTATGACCATTGCAGTGTCCTGGGGTCATGTGATCCCCTTTTGCGACCTTTTGACAAACTAAGTCAATGGGGAAGCCGCATTCACTTTATAACTGCATTATTAACTTAACAACTGCAGTGATTCACTTAACAACTGTGGCAAGAAAGGCCATAAAATGGAGGCAAAATTCACTTAACTGTCTCACTTAGCAACAGAAATGTTGAGCTCCATTGTTGTGGTCGTAAGTCAAAGACTACCTATAAAGGAGAAGCCACTGGTCCCAGAGAGTTGCCCGCAAGACCTGATCCATAGAGAGATGTTAGCCCTCAAGGACAAGAAGCGTCAGTTCCCTCTTTATTGCAAGGTTACACTAATCAAATCTTGCAAGACTGAAACGACTTCTCCCATTCTTTACTATTACACTTAATCCTTGACTTGCCACCTTAAGTTGAATGAACGAATCTTTATTGTCAAAGTACAACCATGTATACATTGAGATTGGCTGAGCCTCCCTTTGTGCTCCCCTCCCCACATTGCAGTTGTAAGTGGTAATGGTTGTAAAGCAAGTCGATCCGATTTTACAACTTTGGCAGCTGTCATTACGTGAATCACCCTAGTCCTTAAGTGAATCTGCAGTTGTTAGCTATGGGGAGTTTTTGTCAAAAATCTTAAGTAAATGCTGGGTTTGGGCAAAAATATAGTAAATCACAGTCACATGGTTCTAAACCTGGGTTGGTTGCCACGTACCTTAAAATGCGGTCACATTACCGGGGGGGGGCAGCTGTCAGAACTTCAGTAGCAATAACAACAGCACTTAGACTTAGATAGCACTTCACAGTGCTTTACAGCCTCTCTAAGCAGTTTACAGAGTCAGCATATTGCCACCAACAATCTGGTTCCTCATTTTACAGATCTCGGAAGAATGCAAGGCTCGGTTAACCTTGAACTGCTCAGAATCGAACTCCTGGCTATGGGTAGAGTTAGCCTGCAATACTGTATTCTAACCACTGTACCACCACGGCCCAGTGCCTTGTCATAAGTACCTTTTGGGGGGGGGGTTCCATTGTAACTTTGAGATTATGACTAACTTGCTAAACAACTGGTTGTAAGTTGAGGACTACCTGTACTCCTCAGAAAACTAGGGAGGGTTCTTTCTGGAACACTTCCTGTACCATCCCTCCTTCTGTGGACTTAAGACATCTTTTACACGCCCTTCTGTAACTTTCCCTCCTGTTTCCCAAGGCCATTCCCACATACCATTATAAGGCGGGACACTGGAATTGCTGCAGGGGTTCCACTGGGTAGAAAGCAGTTGATGGGCACGTCACTCATCAGAACACTTGCTCTGCTGACTGTTCATGTGATACAGCACGACTTAACTGGGGATAGCCAAACCGTTTTAGGCTTTCCCTATATGTCTTAAGGGACGCGGTGGCTCAGTGGGTTAGGACGCTGAGCTTGTCGATCAGATGGTCGGCAGTTTGGCGGGTCGAATCCCGAGTGCCGCGTAGCAGAGTGAGCGCCTGTTACTCGTCCCAGCTTCTGCCAACCTAGCAGTTCGAAAGCACGTAAAAATGCAAGTAGAAAAATAGGGACCACTACGGTGGGAAGGTAACAGCGTTCCGTGCACCTTTGGCGTCTAGTCATGCCAGCCACATGACCACGGAGACGTCCTCGGACAAGCGCTGGCTCTTCAGCTTAGAAACGGAGATGAGCACCGGCCCCTAGAGTTGGAAACGACTAGCACACATGTGCGGGGGAACCTTTACCTTTTATATGTCTTGACCCATGTAGAAGAATGTCCTTGCCTGTTTTGGGGTCTTGTAGACTGCTGGGTCACTTCCTTCCCCAAAACAGCCAACAGGAATGGGAGAGATTACAGGACCCAATGCAACATCTGCACTATTGCCACTGAAACACATACACACCCAGTGTGCATCTGGTCAGGACTGTGTCACCAGAGGTTAACAAGGGCCCCCTTCCCTCCTGCAACAGAAAAATCCAGAATGAAGCAGATTTTGACCGCTGGCCGGGAGGAAGGAAAGGCTGCGTCATCAGGACCTGACCTTAACTTGCATTCAGTTAGGAGGACGTGAGCTGTGGCCGCAGCCAGGCAGAGAGAAAACATGGACCATATTCCTTTTTTATTGCACCAGAGGATCTCCTTCCATCGTCTTTTCCCCTTCCCTCTCCAGCTTCCCAGGTCCCTTTGCACTCTCAGCACTGCCCAAGGCCTTCTTTGAAGGACCTGCTAAATCCACCTTGAGGGATCAGGGTGGTGACAGAAAGCAACCCGCTGTTTTGCGGCAGCTCCCTGTGGGAAGAGAGGAGAACGAGACAGGCTGCGTCCATCACGTTCCACGAAACAAAAAGCCAAACAAAAAAAAAAAGCCTCAGAGAGGTTCCCCCCAACGAAATTACCACACGTTGGAACCACAAGCAAACAATGTCCTGATCTGACTGGCAAAGGCCAGAGCGGAGAAACTGGGACTTCCTGGAGGGAGTTTTTCTAGGAACAAAAGGAGCTAGAAACATGAGATGCAACTAAGGAAGCACGATTATTCCTCCTGGCACACGTTGACTTCTGTTCCAACCTCTTCACGGCAGTTGGTTTCTACTACCTTTTTCCTCCTCAAATGCTATTTATAGCTCAGCAGGGGATGGCACGCTGCACATAGGGCAATTGTGGCAACTGAAAAATGGCGGACGCGGGGGAGGAAGGATTTCCCTACACTTTATCCCTACAATAACATTGCAAGGTAAGTTGGAGCGCCAAAGAATTGAGGCCTTTGAACTATGGTGCTGGAGAAGACTCCTGCGAGTCCCTTGGACTGCAAGGCGATCAAACCGGTCAGTCCTAGAGGAGATCAACCCTGACTGCTCTTTAGAAGGCCAGATCCTGAAGTTGAAACTCAAATACTTTGGCCACCTAATGAGAAGGAAGGACTCACTGGAGAAGAGCCTAATGCTGGGAAAGGTTGAGGGCAAGAGAAGAAGGGGACGACAGAGAATGAGGTGGCTGGATGGAGTCACTGAAGCAGTAGGCATGAGCCCAAATGGACTCCAGAAGATGGTAGAGGACAGGAAGGCCTGGAGGAATGTTGTCCATGGGGTTGTGAAGGGTCGGACACGACTTCGCAACTAACAACAAGGTAGGTTGAACTAAGCATGACCGGCTTGGAAAGGACACCTCCTAGGTCAGGGGTAGGCAACCTTGGCTCTTTTATGACTTGTGGACTTCAAGTCCCAGAATTCCTGAGCCAACACAGCTGGCTCAGGAATTCTGGGACTTGAAGTCCACGAGTCATAAAAGAGCCAAGGTTGCCTACCCCGGCCTAGACAGCTCTTTGGCCAAGTGGGGATTTGAACCTGCCGCTTCTTCTCAGTCCAACACTCAGCTACAGGTAGTCCTCAATTTACGGCCACAATTGTGCCCAAAATTTATGTTGTTAAGTGAGACATTTAAGCGAGTTTGGCCCCATTTTATGACTTCAATTGCCACAAGTTGTTAAATCAATCACTGCAGTTGATAAGTTAGTAACCCGGTTGTTAAGTGAACTTGGCTTCCCCCTTGACTCTGCTTGTCAGAAGGTCTCAAAAAGGGGATCATGTGACCCAGGGACACAACAACGGTCGTAAGTATGAACTAGTGGCCAAGCATCTGAATTGTGATCACGTGATCCTGGGGCTGCTGCAAAGGACGTCCCTGTGAAAAACGGTCATCACGGTCACATTTTTCAGTGCCGTTCTCACTTTGAACGGGCACTAAACAGTTGTAAGCCGAGGACTACCTGTACTAGTCTTGGTGCACTAATGCATGCACCACTCATATCTATGACCTTGGAGATTCAGAATTTGCTTTACATCAGCTGTCCCCAAGTAGATTCCTTCCAAATCTATCCGATTCCTTTTCTCATCATTCTTCCCTCCCTCCAGTGTTGGAGGTCAGCATTTCTAGAAGCACTTTAAAATCAGATGGACAATAAGGCAGGAAAGATTGGAGGAAATAATAATAATAATAATAATAATAATAATAATAATAATAATAATAATAATAATAATAATAATAATAATAATAATGATGATGATGATGATGATGATGATGATGGTGATGATGATGATGATGTTGTTGTTGTTGTTGTTGAAAGGGACCTTGGAGGTCATCTAGTCCAACCCCCTGTTCAGGCAGGAAACCCAATACTATTTCGGACAAATGGCTATCCATTCTCTTCTTTAAAACTTCCACTGTTGGAGCATTCACCGCTTCTGGAGGCAGGTTGTTCCACTAGTTCAGACATGTCAAACACAAGGCCCGGGGGCCGGATCCGGCCCGTGAAGTGGTTTCATGTGGCCCGCAAAGCCATCCTGGAAACAGTGAGGGAACGGCCCCCGCTGCCTTGGCCCTGGCCCAGAGACCCTCCTTCTGCCAGAGACCCTCAGATCTGTCCCACTCCTGCCCAGGCCCCCATAGGCACCCTTGATGCGAACGATGTAGAGCTGGCCACGCCCACCCAGTAGGCCATATGCACTCTAGCCACGCCCACCCAGTAGGCCACGCCCACCCTGGCCATACCCACCCGGCTCCCTGAGGGCAACTGCAATGCTGATGCGGACCTCAATGAAATTGAGTTTGACACCCCTGCACTAGTTAGTTGTTCTAACTGTCAGGAAATTTTTCCTTAGTTCTAGGTTGCTTCTCTCCTTGACTAGTTTCCATCCGTGGCTTCTTGTCCTGCCTTCAGGCGCTTTGGAGAATAGCTTGACTCCCTCTGGGGCGATGGAGATTCAGACAATATATGTAATACCGAGAGGGAATATATGCAACTGAGAGTTGAAATGAGGGGTCCTTGGTGCTCTCTGAGCTTGGTGGTTTTCTTGCAGACCTTTCATTAACCCAAACTAGGTAGCATCATCAGTGTTAACGTTGTTTGGGTAATGAAAATGTTTCAAGAAAACAACCAAGCTCAGAAAGCACCAAGGGCCCCTCAATACAGGTAGTCCTTGACTTACAACCTCTCATTTAGTGACCATTCGAAGTTACAGCAGCACACACAAAAAAGTGACTTACAAACTGGTACTTGTACTTACAACTATCACAGCATCCCCACGGTCTCATGATCCAGGTTTGGAGGCTTGACAACCAGCATGTGTTTACAAGTGTTGCAGCAACTGGGGTCCCGTGATCGCCATTTGCAACCTTCCCAGTTGGTTTCCCTTCACACAAAGACAATGGGAGAGGTCAGATTCAATTAACAACTGCAACGATTCACAACAACCACAGCAAAAAAAAGTATAAAACTGAGAGCAACTCCCTTAACTATCGGCCAGCTTAGCAATGGAAATTTTGGTCCTAATTGTGATGTTAAGTAGAGAACCACTTATAAAGCATGTGAGTTTAAGCCTTGGGGGCTTAAACCAAAAACCTTTCTAATCCAGCATCTATCTATCTACAGCAGGGGTGTCAAACTCAATTTCATTGAGGGACGCATCAGCATTGCGGTTGCCCTCAGGGGGCCGGGTGGGTGTGGCCAGGGTGGGCGTGGCCTACTGGGTGGGCGTGGCTAAAGTGTGTATGGCCTAGTGGGTGGGCATGGCCAGCTCTACATCATTCGCATCAAGGGTGCCTATGGGGGCCTGGGCAGGAGTGGGACAGATCTGAGGGTCTCTGGCAGAAGGAGGGTCTCTGGGCCAGGGCCAAGGCAGTGGGGGCCGGTACCTCACTGTTTCCAGGATGGCTTCGCAGGCCACATGAAACCACTTTGTGGGCCGCATCCGGCCCCCGGGCCTTGTGTTTGACATGTCTGATCTACAGTATCTATCAGTCTGTCTGTCTGTCTATCTGTCTGTCTATCTATCTATCTATCTATCTATCTATCTATCTATCTATCTATCTATCTATCTATCTATCTATCTTTTTCTTTCTTTCTTTCTTTCTTTCTTTCTTTCTTTCTTTCTTTCTTTCTTTCTTTCTTTCTTTCTTTCTTTCTTTCTTTCTTTCTTTCTTTCTCTTCCTTCCTTCCTTTCCTTTCCTTTCCTTTCCTTTCCTTTCCTTTCTCTCTTCCACAACTTTGGCTAATCAAAAAGACCCAAATAAGACAAATAGGCAAATAACATCCTCCTGCTTCTGTAGATCAGGGGTCTCCAAACTTGGCAACTTTAAGACTTACGGATTTCAGCTCCCAGAATGGCTGGCTGTGGAATTCTGGGAGCTGAAGTCCACAAGTCTTAAAGTTGCCAAGTTTGGCCTGCTGTAGATAAACATCAACATGAGAACTAAACGCATCTCCCAGGACACCCCTCTTCAGAGGGCTCTTATTGCTAACCGGGGAGGGAGCATATGGCCAATATCATGACTTGAGGGAGAAGAACTTTTTACAACAGAAACAGAGTCCTCAGGCTTCTTAAAAGCAACTTTAGTTGTTACTGAGTATGTTTTGTGCACCACCGTCCAAATATAAATATAAGAGTCCCTTTTCAGGAAGATATTTCATTCCAAGATATTTCATTCCAAGTCGCCCTGAGATACTAGAAGTTGGGCAGCCAACTAAATTGTATAAATAAATGAATAATTTCCTCATGCATCTAATAAACTAAACTGTGACCTGCGCAAGAATTGCAATAACAAATTACTCTGAGGGTGATTCAAGACTCTAGGGAATGTGGTTTGTTTTTAATTTAAAAGGGAACACGCATAGAGGCTACTAACAGTTACAAACTAATAGCTCTTCCTTGTCTCCACTTCTCCTCTAATCTTGGTTGTTTGTCTATTTTAGAAACTACCATATTCACTATGCTTCACTCAAAGTCTCTCAAGAAATTAGCTTGGGGACTCCATGGCCTCACCCATACATTTTTTGGGTAGCTGGGCAGAAATGCTTTGTCATTGCCTTCTGCTAAAATGCATTTTATTTCTCAATCCAATACAGATAGTCCTTGACTTACAACCATTCATTTAGCAAACATTCAAACTTACAACATGCTGGAAAATGTGACTTAGGTTCGGTCCTCGCACTTACAACCGTTACAGCATCCCCCACGGTCACATGATCAAAATCCAGGCATGTGGCAATTTACCATGATTGCAGTATTCCAGTCACAGAATTGCCATCTGCGGCCTTCCCAGCCAGCTTCCGACAAGCAAAGTCAGTGGGAGGAAGCTGGATTCGCTTAACGACTGCAGTGATTTGCTTAACAACCGTGGCAAAAAAGATTGTAAAATTGGGCAGGCCTCATTTAATAACCACCTTGCTTAGCAATGGAAATTCTGATCATAAGTCATAGGTCCAGGTTACTTGAGGGACCGTCTCATCCCACCGGGATTGGCCTGTCCCATTCGGGTCCTGTCAGCCCGATTATTCTGGCTGGGGCCAGGAGGAAGGAAGGCCTTCTCTGCCATTGCACCTGCCCTCTGAAACATTCCCTACCCCCCGATGTGAGGTTGGGCCGAACCCTCCTATACTTTCATAAGGGCCTAAAGTTGGCTTGGGACACAAGTGGGGGAACAGCACAATGGAGGTCGTTGATTGAGTGACAAAAGATCCCATCTACCCGCCCTCCCCCGCTCTACCCATGTGTCCTTCGATTTTAACATCTTGATTTCAATTTGTTTATGTTTCAATTGTATATGTATAGATATATTTTTATGACTGTAAGTCACCCAGACTTGCCCTATGGCAGGGGTAGGCAACCATGGCTCTTTTACGACTCGTGGACTTCAACTCCCAGAATTCCTGAGCCAGCATATTCCCAGGGGAAGAGCGTTCTCTGTGGGCGCGCCGGCCCTATGGAACCAACTCCCCATGGAACTTAGGACTGCCCCCGACCTTCGCTCATTTCGCCGGGACCTGAAAACTTGGGTCTTCGAGCTGTCTGGCCCAGGCTGAGGGGTTTTAATTTTATTGGGTTTTAGTTTAAATTTTGGGGACTTGATTTAATTAATTTTAATCTGATGTTAATTTTTGTATGTTTGTTTTTAACCCTCCCTGTAAACCGCCCTGAGTCCTACGGGAATAGGGCGGTATATAAATTTAATAAATAAATAAATAAATAAGTCCACGGGTCGTAAAAGAGCCATGGTTGCCTACCCATGCACTATGGTAAGATGGGCGGCCAATACATTTAATTAATTAATGAGTTGAAAGCTACCGTATTTATCGGCGTATAACACGCACTTTTTCTTCCTGAAAATAGGGGGCAAATGATGTGTGCGTGTTATACGCCGATATAATGTTAATGACCCATAGTAAATACCGCACAGCAGTGCGAAATTTAAGTTTTTTTCCTGAAATTTCCTTTTTAAAATGAGGTGCGTGTTATACGCCGGTGCGTGTTATACGCCGATAAATACGGTATCTATAACGCTGGAATTTCCTTGAGATTTCTGAGCAAAACGCTAACCAAGTTGATTCTGCAGAGCTTCTGAGTCTGGATAAGATTGGCTAAGTAAGACATGGCTACTTCCAAAGGCCAGATGCATTTTGTCATAAAGCAGATTTTTTTTTCCCAAAGAGACCCGCCATCTTTCTCTCTACAGAGATCTCTTTAAGAGTTTGCTGATTCATGGCCTACATGTACACTTCTACAGTATCGTGGAGCAAACTGTTCCCCAAAGTTGCTAAGACGAAAAAAGAAAACAAACCCCCAAAACAAACCCCTCCCAATATCAGAGATTCTTGAAAGACTTGGTGGCCTGAGCTAACCCAGGCACACAATTCCAGTTGTTCCTGCACATTGGTTTGTAGGAACCTTTTTCGTTGTGCTGGTTTATTTTTGCTGGTTTTGCCTCTCAGAACAATGTTATGACTAAGGATGCCATCATGCCCCACAAACCTAAACACACCTTGCTGATTCTGATTGTACTTCTGAACCTTCTAACAATAGCCTGCTGAAAAGAAACCTAGCGGAACATTTTTCCGCATCATTGTTTGCATTCGCATGCCAGAAATAGCTTTCCTTGCGTGCTAGGCTTCTGCAAGCCAAAATGCCTTTTAAAGGTCAGGCAGGAGAAGGAGGGAGAGTGTAGCAACCTGCCTTTTAAGGTAGGACAGTGATTTTTTTTTTCCCCTGGAAAGTGCATTCACTGCAACTGAATCAGTTCTGACTTACATGTAGGCATGCGGTAGATTTACGAGAGTGCTTTTTTTGTAAAAGGAAAAGGTGCTGGAACTCACACATGTCATACAACCCGCCTTGCCTACCCTACAAGGTTCCATCCAAAAAAGGTGCCGGAACTCCGTTCTGAGCGTTCAATGAGAAAAAAAGCCCTGGATGTAACTAAAGTTAGCAAATTATTGGAATAGTCTTTCTTCTTCAAAAACACAACAAGATGAAGGACACAAGGAGGCAAGGTGAAAATAAGCGTATCTCGTATTTATAGGGGCTGATTGTGTACAGAACACAGTATCCCTCACTAAACCTTGGTAAGGCCACACCTGGAATACTGCATCCAGTTTTGGTCACCACGATGTAAAAAAGATGTCGAGACTCTAGAAAGAGTACAGAGAAGAGCAACAAAGATGATTGGGGGACTGGAGGCTAAAACATATAGGGAACGGTTGCTGGAATTGGGTATGTGTAATTTAACGAAGAGAAGGACGAGGGGGGACATGATAGCAGTGTTCCAATATCTCAGGGGCTGCCACAAAGAAGAGGGAGTCAAGCTATTCTGCAAAGCACCTGAAAGCAGGACAAGAAGCAACGGATGGAAACTAGTCAAGGAGAGAAGCAACCTAGGAACTAAGGAGAAACTTCCTGACAGTTAGAACAATTAACCAGTGGAACAACCTGCCTCCAGAGGTGGTGAATGCTCCAACACTGGAAGTTTTTAAGAAGAGACTGGACAGCCATTTGTCTGAAATGGTATAGGGTTTCCTGCCTTAGCAGGGGGTTGGACTAGACGACCTCCAAGGTCCCTTCCAACTTATTATTATTATTATTATTATTATTATTATTATTATTATTATTATTATTATTATTATTATTATTATTATTATTAACCTGAAATCCATACAGTGCTGAGATTTTAAGACTGCCAAATGAAGCACCTCCAAGCATGCAGGCTTTTGAGTGCTTCACAATTCTTTGGTTTGTAAAAGTATGTGAAGAGTACAGTGCTGGAAGAATCCAAAGCTTGCATGGTTCTTAGTTTCACCTCTTTTGGTTGCACGTAATAAAAGATATAGTACCGGTCGTCCTACATTTATGACTGTTTGCTTAGTAAATGTTTGGAGATTCTTAGTCATCCTGGTTACGCTTGTCCCAAAAGTATTTTTCAGGAGGCAAAACTGGACTTTCTTGTTTTTCCTTTGAAGATGTTTCGCTTCCCATCCAAGAAGCTTCTTCAGTTTGAAGTTACAATTAACAGTTAACAGCTATTAAATTCGGTTGTTAAGTGAATCTGGCTTCCCCATTGACTTTGCAACTTTGAAGGTTGCAAAAGGTGTTCACATGACCGCAACCATCCTAAATATAAGTCAGTGGCCAAGGCTCTGAATTTTGGTCATGTGACCATCGGGATGCTGCAATGGTCATAAGTGTGAAAAATAGTCACAAGTCACCTTTTTTTCAGTGCTGTTTGGTCATTAAATGAATGGTTTTAAGTCCAGGACTACTTGTATTGATTTATTTTGGGGATGGGAACTCCCTGGAGTTTGGTTCAAGATGGACTGCTCTATGTTTTGAATGGATGGATGGATGGGCCCGCTTTCTGCCTGCCTAAAATTGAGGAGTAATGTAAACCAAATCAGCCCTACCCATTATAAGTAAAGGTTCCCCCGCACATGAATGCTAGTCGTTTCCCACTCTAGGGGCCGGTGCTCATCTCCGTTTCAAAGCCGAAGAGCCAGCACTTGTCCGAGGACGTCTCCGTGAGGACCCAGATTGTTGGGGGCAATTAAGCTGACTTTGTAATAATGCCGCTTGGGGTGTGTGTGTGTGAAAGCCCTAACAAGCAGGCATATACATAGAATGAAGGCTACTGCTAAGCTTGTAAGCCGCCCTGAGTCTTCGGAGAAGGGCGGGATATAAATGGAATTAAAATTAAAAAAAAATGTGGCCGGCATGACTAGACGCCAAAGGCGCACAGAACGCTGTTACCTTCCCACTGTAGTGGTCCCTATTTTTCTACTTGCATTTTTACGTGCTTTAGAACTGCTAGGTTGGCAGAAGCTGGGACGAGTAACAGGCGCGCTCACTCTGTTACGCGGCACTCGGGATTTGACCCGCCAAACTGCCGACCTTCTGATTGACAAAGCTCAGCATCCTAACCCACTGAGCCACCGCGTACCCATTATAAACCACCTAAGAGGCCTCTGCCTGCTGCTTCCATGGGCCCAATGTTTCTCAGCCTTGGCAGCTTTAAACTTCAACTTCCAGAGTTCTGGGAGATGGCTGAGGAATTCTGGGAGTTGAAGTCCACCCATCTTAAAGCTGGGTAATGCTGAATTCAGGGGAATGCTGGGAGTCGAAGTCCACCCATCTTAAAGCTGGGGAATGCTGAATTCAGGGGAATGCTGGGAGTCGAAGTCCACCCATCTTCAAGCTGGGGAATGCTGAATTCAGGGGAATGCTGGGAGTCGAAGTCCACCCATCTTCAAGCTGGGGAATGCTGAATTCAGGGGAATGCTGGGAGTCGAAGTCCACCCATCTTCAAGCTGGGGAATGCTGAATTCAGGGGAATGCTGGGAGTCGAAGTCCACCCATCTTCAAGCTAGGGAATGCTGAATTCAGGGGAATGCTGGGAGTCGAAGTCCACCCATCTTCAAGCTAGGGAATGCTGAATTCAGGGGAATGCTGGGAGTCGAAGTCCACCCATCTTCAAGCTGGGGAAATTCAGGGGAATGCTGGGAGTCGAAGTCCACCCATCTTCAAGCTGGGGAATGCTGAATTCAGGGGAATGCTGGGAGTCGAAGTCCACCCATCTTCAAGCTGGGGAATGCTGAATTCAGGGGAATGCTGGGAGTCGAAGTCCACCCAGTCCTAGATTCACGGCTTGCTTTGGAAGATCACATAGTGGATGTGACTAGGGGGGCCTTCGCCCAGGTTCCTTCCGACGCGATCTGAAGACTCACTTGTTCGAACAAGCCGGCCTGGCCTGATGGGGGATGGGTTGGGATTTTATTGTTGTTTTTAATATATCTATTTATTGTTTTAGCTTGGGCATTGTGTTTAATTCTTTTTTAACTTTTGTATCTTTGTATTTTTATATGTTTGCCCTGTTCACCGCCCTGAGTCCTTCGGGAGAAGGGCGGTATACAAATAAAATTATTATTATTATTATTATTATTATTATTATTATTATTATTATTATTATTATTATTATTATTATTATTATTATTATTATTATTATTATTATTATTATTATTATTATTAATAATAATAATCTTCAAACTGCAGAGGCTCAGAAACGCTGCTTGGCCAGCTAGGACCTGCTTCGTTTGGCGTCCCCTAAGTTTGCAAACCACTGTACCACCTTCTCCCGCCGGCATCTCCCATTCTGACTCTTCCCAGCCCCGCCAATACACTACCGGGGTCAGTCCGGGCGAGGGAGGGGCGGGATCCTGCCTGCCGCGGCTGATGAAATAACCAAACCGCCGGAGGATTGCAGCAGCCGCTACTGACCAGGCCGGGGCCTGACCATCCGCATCAGCCGGGCCCGGTTGCGCAACCTGTCGCGCCGGACCTCTCGGGGATTGGAGACGCGACGGCTCTCGGCAAAGGCCACGGCAGCTTCTGACATCAGCGGGGAACCTCGCCCAGGCCAATCCCGTTTCCCACGTAGCGAGCGGGACCCGCCGGCCGAGTCAGCTCCACGTTTGCCTGCTAAAAGCCGGGAACGGCGAAGGAACGGGAGCAGGGAATGACGTTCCTCTGCGCCCAGGGATCCACATCGCCCCGGCTACGTTACTTTGCACACGCAGGAGGAGGAGATCCGTGTTAAGTCCGGGTGGCAAAAAAAAAAATCAAAAAAAAAATCACGAGTCTGGAATCTTTCTCTCTCCCTCTCCCTCTCTCATTTTTATCCTTTTTAATTAGCTTATAATATAAAATGCAAAAATGCAAATAATAGGAAAAACAGGGGAAGGCAATAGGGAAGGGGAAAGTAGAAAAGGAGGGAAAAAGAAAGAAAAGGTGTTGACTTCCGACTCCCTTTGGTGCTGTAGAAGAAGATAACTAAGACCGAACTTCGACTTTTTACTTTCGCTTAATAGTATAAACTAGCCAGTTTTATAACAACAAAGCTGTTTAATTGGTGAAACCCAAAATCAAAGTTTCCTATTTTTTTTCCTCATCTCAAACACAAAGTTCAGAAGCAGTTTCCAAGTAGAAACAAAAGTAATTGTGGGTTTTTTTTCTTTTCTTTTATCAAAGCAGTCATTTTAGCCACCTCTGCTGACTCCATCAACTTCCGCAGCCGTTTTTTCGTCCATTGTGTTTTGTCCAACTCTCATGTTGACATGGGTTCAAGGATAGTATCTATTGGTATTTATGACGATATAAGTTTTTTTTTTTGTATGTACACTGACAGCTTATGCACCGGGGAAAAATTCCTTACATGTCCAATCACACACTTGGCCAATAAAGAATATTCTATTCTATATTCTGTTCTAAAAATCAATAGCCCCAAGGATCAGGAAGACTCACCATAGATCATAGTTGTTCACACACACACACACGCACAAAAGCATGGCAACACCAGACCCCGTCTCCTGTGGGGAGAACCCTGTTGTCAAGGTTCCGACTGACGAACCCAACCAAGTGAGCACCGTTGAGACGATCCAAATCTCTAATGCAAAACTTTATTGAGCACATCATTTCGGCACAGATGAAAGCAAAACCAACTCTGGTTAATTCCCGCGCAAACCCTCATAATTAAAGTATAGAATCCTCCCTCTCCCAATTAGTGCAGGTCACAGTGTCCAATTGAGTGTCCTAATATTATTATGAGAAAATGTCTGTAGGAGTTGACAGACACCTGGTGCAACGTCCTTGATTCCCACGAGCTGACCTCTTGAGGTCTGGAGACTGCATTCCAATTCCTCCCCCCTCCCACCCCAGTTGTTTGCAAGCTGAGAAGCAGTAATGGTTGCAATAGCATAAGCACTCTTTGAACGTACCTATCTTCATGCTCTGGTTAAGGGCTGACAGGCTTGGGATTAGTCAATCTCTGGTTATGGCAGATGGTGGGGGTAATGGGAAAATTAGTTTTGATAGCAAGGAGGAGGGAGAAATATGATCCTTCCAACCCCACAATCCTGACAGAACTAACCCTTCCATTGCCCCCCCCATCATCCTGACATTACTGATGCAGCTTCTTGGATGAGAAATGAAACATCTTCTGTGTGTTGGGGGGAGGGAGCACGGGGGGGAGGTTCAGCTAATTTCAATGTACACATGTTGTACTTTAACAATAAAGGTTTATTTTATTATTATTATTATTCCTCAAAGAAAAACAGTCTAGTTCCTTTTTTGGGGGGGGGAAACACCTTTGAGAGAACACCCTGACAACTTTAAGGCCAGAAATGGCTTGGGTCCGGATTATCTAAGGGAACACCTGCTGCCGGCATCAACTTCCCATCGTCCTGTGCGTTCCTACAGGAAGGGCCTTCTCAGGGTACCGCCGGTTAATGAATGCCGGCGGGTTATTCCCAGGGGAAGGGCGTTCTCTGTGGGCGTGCCGGCCCTATGGAACCAACTTCCCACGGAACTCAGGACTGCCCCTGACCTTCGCTCATTTTGCTGGGACTTGAAAACCTGGTTCTTTGAGCCTTTTGGCCCAGACTGAGGGGTTTTAATTTAATTTAATTTAATTGGGTTTTAGTTTAACTTCAGGGACTGTAATTTAATTAATAGTTTTAACTGATTTTAATTTTGTATGCTATGTATTTTAATTTTCCCTGTAAACCGCCCTGAGTCCTATGGGAATAGGGCGGTATATAAATTTAAATTTAAATAATAATAAATGTCAATTCTAAGGTAAGTGTTGACCTAACCATTTTCTTCCACAGGTCTCACATGCTGAAGTTTAGCTGTCTCTCCTAATGCATTGTAACTATAAAGCCCAGTGTGACTGGGAACCTTGGAACTGTGTTTCCAATGTAATAATGAACTGTAAGATTAGACAATAGTCTAAAATTAGTTACAGGCAACAGCTAAATCCCAGATCCTCATTCCATTTGAACTAGAAAATAAGATGAATTCTAGATTTCAGGATAATTAGCCATATTTTGATTCATGGCTTGGCTTCCTGTTTTGTAATCAAAACATAAACCACACTCTAGTGATTCAGGTACAACAAGAAACTATTACTTAAGTGTTAGATGAGGGATTTATTGAAGAAATGGGAAGGTACGCACGTAGACACAGAAACACAACTATGTGTGCTTGGTTCAATACAATGTAAACAATGTTGACTGAAGTCAGAGGTTACATCTGAATTGAGCCAGTTCCTACAGGTTTAATTCTTATTTATGCATTTCTTATGGATGTTTCAGTTATTCCAATTTTGTTTACACAGGTATATTGAACAGGATTCATGCAAACTACTGTACAGTTACGGATAGTCCTCGATTTACACTACAATTTCTGCTGTTAACTGAATTTTACCTCATTTTACGATCTCTTTTGCCACAGTTGTTAACTCTCAAGCTGAAGCAGCTTCTTGGATGAGAAGCAAAATGTCTTCAAAGAAAACTTGTTGCCTCCTGAAAAAGCACGTGGGGGATAACCATGACCTGGATGACCGAGAACCTCTGTAGACATTTAGCTAATGCACTTTGGGTTGAACACTCTTAGAATGGTGAGGGAGTATGAACGGATTTCCAGAAAACCTTGCAGACTACAGGAACCATTTGCGCTTCAGTTTGAGGTGCAGACAACAGAGACTTATCCTCAACAGCCTGCACCGGTCCTTAAAAGTGAAGGGACACAGGGCACAAAATATCCTGCAGCCAAGAAGGCTCCACACACATTTGCACTGCTCAAATGACCCTGAGGACACAGGTGAACCCCCGAATGGCCTCAACGACTCTCTGAAACAGGCATGTCAAACTCCCAGCCCACGGGCCGGATGCGTCATGCCAAAACCACGCCCACCCCATTGCCGGCAATGGGGGGAAACCGCAATACGTTGCGTGACATCACGTGACGTTGCGAGTTTGACGTGCCTGCTCTAAAAGAATGCAAATGGCCAGCTGTCTGCAAGGAGTATAAATCCTTCCATTCCCCACCATCCAGTCAGAGCTGAAGAAGCTTCTTGGATGAGAAGCGAAACGTCTTCAAAGAAAACAGAAGAAACTCCAGTTGCCTCCTGAAAAATAGCACCTTTGGGACATCCGGTCTCAGTTGTGATTGGAGGTCGAGAGCTGCCTGTACTGCCACTGTCCAACGTTTTTCTGAAAGCTAAAAACCAACACGGTCAAGATTAAGAAAGAAAGAAATAATGAGCTGTTGAGGTGCTCTTTTTAGTAAACATGCCAGAGGGCTTTTTTTACCTTGCTAAATGAATTGCAAAGCATTTGTGCAAAGTTGGTTCAGGCAGGAATTATTGGAACGGAGAGAGACACCCATGAAAGTACAGAGACCTGGTTCTCACTGGTATTATACCAGTTAATACTTTGCAGCCTTTTATTGATCAAAGTTAAAAACAAAAGCAGACCTCTAGAGGTCCATAACTTCATAGGTAAAGGTAAAGGTTCGCCCGCACATGCGTGCTAGTTGTTTCCGACTGTAGGGGCCGGTGCTCATCTCCATTTCAAAGCCGAAGAGCCAGTGCTTGTCCGAGGACGCCTCCGTGGTCATGTGGCCGGCATGACTAGATGCCAAAGGCGCACGGAACACTGTTACCTTCCCACCGTAGTGGTCCCTATTTTTCTACTTGCATTTTTACGTGCTTTCAAACTGCTAGGTTGGCAGAAGCTGGGACGAGTAACAGGCGCTCACTCTGTTACGCGGCACTCGGGATTCGACCCGCCAAACTGCCGACCTTCTGATCGACAAGCTCAGCGTCCTAACCCACTGAGCCACCGCGTCCCTTATCCATAACTTCACAGCACTAGCAATAGTGCTTAGACTTATATACCGCTTTATAGTGCTTTACAGCCCTGTCTAAGCGGCATATACAGAGTGAACACATTGCCCCCAACAATCTGGGTCCTCTTTTTACTGACCTCGGAAGGAGGGAAAGCGGAGTCCACCTTGAGCCAATGAGAATCGAACTGCCAGCAGTAGGCAGGAGTCAGGCTGCAGTACTGCATTCTAACCACTGCGCCACTAGGGCTCTATCATATGTTGGGCCGGTCATCCTAACAAGAGAAGCAGACTTTCAAAAATGTACAGAGGTAAACATGAGTCTGTTTGCTTGGATACAGATGTTTCTGCCATTACTTGCCTTTGCCTTCCTTTGCCAAGACAGAATTCAAACCCAAGTCACTAACAAACGCTAATGATAATTGCTTCTTTAATCATTTGTTTAGCAACTGTTCAAAGCTACAGTGATATGGAAAAAGAGTTACTCATAACCAGTCCTCCCTGTTGCAACCATCGCAGCATCTCCATGGACACATGATCAAAATTTGGGCGCTTGGCAACCGGTACATATGTACAACAGTTGCAGCATTACGTGGCCATTGTGATCTTCCCAGCCATCTTCCAATATGCAAATTTAATGGGGGAAACCACTTTTGCTTAATGATGGCATGATTTGCTTAACTACTGCAGTAATTAGCTTAATAACTGTGGCCATAAAATCAGGTGTGACTCATTTAACAACCGCCTTGCTTAGCAACAGAATTTCTGGTCCCAATTGTGGTAAGTCGAGGTCTACCTGTACTTCCAAAGCAATGGCTCCGACTCTTGTAAAAGTACAGAGAAGAGCAACAAAGATGATTATAGGTCTGGAGGCTAAAACATATAAGGAACGGTTTCTGGAATTGGGTATGTCTAGTTTAATGAAGAGAAGGGTGAGGGGTGACATGATAGCAGTGTTCCAATATCTCAGGGGCTGCCACAAAGAAGAGGGAGCCAAGCTATTCTCCAAAGCACCTGAAAGCAGGACAAGAAGCAACGGATGGAAACTAGTCAAGGAGAGAAGCAACCTAGAACTAAGGAGAAACTTCCTGACAGTTAGAACAATTAACCAGTGGAACAACCTGCCTCCAGAAGTGGTGAATGCTCCAACACTGGAAGTTTTTAAGAAGAGACTGGCCAGCCATTTGTCTGAAATGGTATAGGGTTTCCTGCCTGAACCGGGGGTTGGACTAGATGACCTCCAAGGTCCCTTCCAGCTTTACTATTATGATTAGGTTCCCAACACAACTAGTCTAAAGATGCCACAAAACCATTCCTATATTTCTTTTGTATGTTTTCCATAGCAAGAAAAGAAATGAGCAAAGCACTAGGAAAATGCAAAACAATGATGCCTAGAGCCTTATTGTATTTTGTGCATGAAACAGGGCAATTACACATTTAAAAACTCTTTTGGAAAACACCCTAGAATAATTAATTACCAGTTAGGAATCCAAAGTTCTGTTGGAAACTATGGTGAAGAGTATAGCTAATTTTAACAACCCTTTTACACTCCCCTGCTCCTTTACCAGGAGCCGGGTTTTGCAGGCCTGAACTGGTAACTACATTATACTAAATCTTCAAAAGATGCAAAAGGATACCTCTTTGTGATTTGTGCAAAAAGCTGTTAAAGACACAGTCAGCTGTGTGTTTTTTTCCAGCACAGGAGAAAGTAGGAAGAAGATAACAATGCAAATAATTTATCACAACAGCAAATAGCAATAGTGCCTAGACTTATATACAGCACTCTGAGTAGTTTACAGAGTCAGCAAATTCTCCAACAATCTGGGTCCTCCTTTTACCAACTTCAGAAGGATGGAAGGCTAAGTCAACCTTTAGCTGGTTAGGATCAAACTACAGACTGCGGGCAGAGTTAGCCTGCAATAATGCATTCTAACCACTATGCTGCTAGGACTGCACTGAAAAACAAGTTATATCATGGAAATAATTAGTAGTAGTCAATTCTAGTGAAGGATTTCAAGATCTTTGCAACAATGCTTCCATATTCCTCTGGTCGAGAATTGTGTGGTTTCAGTCTTGACACACAAAAAGGGTAACCACTATTGTGCATCTAACCAGTTTAGGAAGCTGCCAGTCCGTATGGAGACTGGAATATTTTCGTTTGGATCTTTTCTTGCAACAAATTTTGCACATTACGTTACTTGGATTTTAAAGGAGACAGTCAGTTAAGCCACTTATTTATCTTAGGGATCAGCAGTATGTGTGCTTATCGCAGAGATTTTGTGATATGTTACAATAATATGTTGCATTGTTTATATTATAGCACTGGGGGTTTTTTTGGTAAACCAGTGACAATTAATAAGTATAAAATATAAGGTTTTCTTTTCCTTTTTAATTTGTAATTCTGTTTTTATGTGGTATATATCCTGCGTCGTGTTTTCTGCATTTTTCTGTTTTGTCATGCAGTGTGGGATGCGGTGGCTCAGTGAGTTAGGATACTGAGCTTGTCAATCAGAAGATCGGCAGTTTGGCGGGTCGAATCCTGAGTGCCGCGTAGCAGAGTGAGCGCCTGTTACTCGTCCCAGCTTCTGCCAACCTAGCAGTTCGAAAGCACGTAAAAAATGCAAGTAGAAAAATAGGGACCACTACGGTGGGAAGGTTAACAGCGTTCCGTGCACCTTTGGTGTCTAGTCATGCCGGCCACATGACCATAGAGATGTCCTCGGACAAGCTCTTCCTCTTCGGCTTTGAAATGGAGATGAGCACCGGCCCCTAGAGTTGGAAACGACTAGCACACGTGTGCGGGGGAACCTTTACCTTTACCTTTAATGCAGTGTAATTCCATTACCATGTTTTTGGCAGCAGCCAAAAAAACCATTGCAATCCTTGGTTGAATAAACAGAGAGACAGAGTCAAGATCACATGTGAAATATTAGTACCATTTTATAAAACTTTAGTAAGACCACATCTGGAATACCGCATCCAGTTTTGGTAACCTCATTGCAAAAAGGATGTTAAGACCTTGAAAAGTGTGCAGAGAAGAGCAACTAAGATGATTAAGAGACTGGAGACTAAAACATGAAGAACGGTGGCAGGAATGGGGGGGTATGGTTAGTCTAGAGAAAAGAAGGACTAGGCTGGGGGTGACATGATAGCACCAGAAGGCAAGGCAAGAAGCAACGGATGGAAACTAATCAAGAAGAGAAGCAACCTTGAACTAAGGAGAAATTTCCTGACAGAACAATCAATCAGTGCCTCCAGAAGTTGTGGGTGCTTCATCACTTTTAAGAAAGAGACTGGACAGCCATTTGTCTGAAATGGTATAAGGTTTTTCTACTTGAGGGTTGGACTAGAAGACCTCCGAGGTCCCTTCCAGCTCTATTATTCTGTTTTCTGTGTTAGCAACCATCTCTCTCTATTGTAACATGTTTCTCTCTCTCACTGATTCCTGTCCATATACAGCAGACATGTCAAACACAAGGACCGGGGGCCAGATCCGGCCCGCAAAGTGGTTTCATGTGGCCCGCGAAGCCATCCTGGAAACAGTGAGGGAACGGCCCCCACTGCCTTGGCCCTGGCCCAGAGACCCTCCTTCTGCCAGAGACCCTCAGATCTGTCCCACTCCTGCCCAGGCCCCCATAGGCACCCTTGATGCGAACGATGTAGAGCTGGCCACGCCCACCCAGTAGGCCATACGCACTCTAGCCATGCCCACCCAGTAGGCCATGCCCACCCTGGCCACACCCACCTGGCCCCCTGAGGGCAACCGCAATGCTGATGCGGCCCTCAATGAAATTGAGTTTGACACCCCTGATATACAGGAAGCATATGAGGTGACCATATGTATTCATTCGTTCGTTCGTTCGTTCGTTCGTTCATTTATTTATTTATTTATTTATTTATTTATTTATTTATTCATTCATTCATTCATTCATTTATCTATCTATCTATCTATCTATCTATCTATCTATCTATCTATTTATTTATTTATTTATTTATTTATTTATTTATTTATTTTCACGGAGTTTCTATATATTCCTTCCTGCAACCACTCAGCAGCAGGATCTGGATAACTGTTAAAAGTTAAATGTCCTATTATAACGCACTAAAGTGCGGTGATCCATGACTTCAATTCCTGGTAGAGTGTTGGAGCCCCATAGAAAACAAGAACTGCTGTCCCCTTTCTGAAATACAGTCCTGGTGGGCATTAACTAGGGTTGTGACCGTGCCCTGTGGGCATGGCAGGGGTCACTGATTCTTTCCTGTTCGGTCTTTCCCCTCTCACTCTTTTGCGCTATAGAAAAAAAACTGCTAATGCAACACGACTGGCCACCCTGGGGCAAAGCCACTTCAGAAAACCCTAGCTTCCAATCTGGCAAATTGCCCAGCATTGTAGGTCTTGCCTTGCAGAAACATGTTCCACTAAAGTGCATGGGAAAGTCCTCTGCATATCTTTTCCAGCATTGACTTTAACTTTAGCCATTTAGAGATTTGCTGGGGTGCAAAAAATCTCCTTCCTGAAACCCATGCCTTCAGTGGTGCTATTAGAAGCGATGGGCCTTGAACAGGGAGTCCTCACCGTATGACCGCAGTCTCCGAAAGCGGCTTTTTCAAGAGGCAGAGCTGAAGAAGCTTCTTGGATGAGAAGCGAAACGTCTTCAAAGAAAAACAAGAGAGTCCAGTTGCCTCTTGAACAAAAAGCACGTTTGAGACAACCACGAGCCGGATGACTGAGAATCTCCATAGACATTTTTGAGCACAAGTGAGCCCAAAATTTCTGCTGCTAAACGAGACAATTGTTAAGTGAGATTCACCCCGTTTTAGGACCTTTCTTGCCACCACTATTAAGTGAATCACTGCAGTTGTTAAGCTGGTGTCAAAAAAAAAAAAGAAATCTTCATCGGGGTCCAGTCCAAGCTGGGAATAAACAAAATGGAGACTGCTTTAGAAAGAAAGTTGTAGTTTATTGAAGAGAGAGCCAGAAAGAAAGATGGCTTTGGGAAAACTGACAACATGTAGCTGGGGGTGATGGGTTTTTATACCTTCTGGGGTGCTTGTGGTTGTTTCGTGTCCCTTTTTGAGTTTTTGTATTTCCTGCATCATGTACTTTGACCTGAGTCTGAGTGTAATAATAATAATAATAATAAGTTGGAAGGGACCTTGGAGGTCATCTAGTCCAACCCCCTGTGTCCTTTTGGTATTGGTGGGTTAATCCTATTATGTTTCCTGTCCTTAGAATTTGGGTGGGGGTGTATAGATTTTAGGGATCTTTGTCTTCCTAATCTCTTCAGTTTCTAGCTGCAAGGCTCAAACTTTTTTGATTGGATTATTACATCTGCATTTGTAAAAGCTGGCATCTGCCTAGTTCAGGGGTCGGCAACCCGAAAAAGGAAAAGAGCCACTGGGAACCGGTTCCATCACACATAAAAAAAAGTGGGAGCCGCGTGCGTGCGTCCATGCACGCGCATGCACAAAAATGTTTCTTGCGCATGTGTGGACGCGCGTGGTTGCCTTTTTTTTTATGTGTGATGGAACCGGTTCCCGGTTGCGCGACGGCGATGGCCCGTCTGCAAAGCTGCCACTTTCGGCAGCTTTGCAGACGGGCCGCGGAAGCTTTCGCAAGAAGCGGGGCCGCTACCCATTCCGAGAGGTGCGCGCGCACCTCCCCAAACCTCCCCAAACGTCGGCAGGTCTCCGTACCTCCACGCGAATGGGCAGGGGCCCCGCTTGTTGCGAAAGCTGCTGCGGCCCCGCTTGTTGCGAAAGCCGCCGCGGCAGCTTTGCAGACGGGCCGCGGCAGCTTTCGCAACAAGCGGGGCCGCTACCCATTCCGAGAGGTGCGTGTGCACCTCCCCAAACCTCCCCAAACGTCGGCAGGTCTCCGTACCTCCGTGCGAACGGGCAGCAGCCCCGCTTGTTGCGAAAGCTGCCGCGGCCCGTCTGCAAAGCTGCCCAAAACCTCCCCAAACGTCAGCAGGTCTCCGTACCTCCGTGCGAACGGGCAGCAGCCCCGCTTGTTGCGAAAGCTGCTGCGGCCCGTCTGCAAAGCTGCCCAAAACCTCCCCAAACGTCAGCAGGTCTCCGGACGGCGGCTTGGGAGAGGTGCGCACGCACTCTCCAAACCGCCGCCATCCCGTTTGCACAGCTGCCATGTTTGTCAATGTTTGACGAACGCGGCAGGTCTCCGGACAGGATGGTGGCGGTTTGGCGAGTGCGCGCGCACTCTCCAAACCGCTGCCATCTTGTTTGCACAGCTGCCGTGAACGCGGCAGGTCTCCGGACGGGATGGCGGCGGCTTGGAGAGGTGCGCGCGCACCTCCGCCCTTCGGAAAGGTGCGCGCGCACCTCTCAGAACGGGCGGTGCCACTCTTCATTTGGAGAGGTGCGCGCGCACCACTGCCCGTTCGAAGAGGTGCGCGCGCACCGGGCGGCTGGGAGCTGCAGGAGACGGCTCAAAGTTTCTGCCTGGGGGTGAGGGGCTAGGGCTGGTTGCTGGGGCTGGTTTCTGTCTTTTTATTTTTATTATTCCCTTGGGGACATATATTTCACCTTTTTAATATTCCCCCCCAATAGTTCTTTCTCTGGATTCTTCCCACACTGGTAACACGGTTGTCAAATGTATCTGACTTCCCACTGGCGCTGCAATCGTCATAAATACAAGCCAGTTGTCAAGTTGTCAAATGTATGGACTGAAGATGGGGGTTTTAATATTGTTCTAATTTTATTGGTTTTAGTAAATAATCAATGGGGCTTTGTAAATTTAATCTTTTTTTAATATTTGTATTTACTGTTTTTATTGTTGTTTTATTGTTGTTAGCCGCCCTGAGTCCTTCGGGAGATAGGGCAGCATATAAGTCCCATGATTAAATGAAATTAAATTAAATCTGGTTGCCTACCCCTGCCCTAGATCCTTCAAGTCTCATCATCAAGACATGACCCATGAAAGTGAAAATCTCTAGATAGGAAGATGGACCAGGTAGCTGGAGACATGCACATTTTGCTTACTGCAGGTCTGTGTGCAAAAAAAAAAAATCAGGACAGCTCATAAAATTTGCTTTGGAGGTTATCTGTGGATCTGCTCTTGGTGGATCTGCTCACAAGGAAGAGGGCTACTTTGGAAGTGTTTGGGTAATATGATATCCTTATTAAACAACTTCACAGGTTTTACAATCTTTCCGTGCAGATCTGCATTTAGATTCTGGTTAACATTAGAGTTGCCAGGAGTCTCTGAATAGGTTGGATGACAGCCAGAGGAGCCGGTGGGAATTGTAGTTCTAAACATTTCGAAAGCATTAAGCCCCTTCCCCTATTTCACAGCATTGATCTCTAGGCAAGCAGAGAATTCCAACAGAATCTTTTGCAACGATTTCTAAATGGAATACAGGTAATCCTTGACACACAACCATTTGTTTAGGGACCATGTGAAGATACAACAGCACTGAAAAAAGTGACCTTTGACCGCTTTTCACACTTATGACCATTGCAGCATCCCTGTGATCAGGTGATCAAGATATTTATGACGGTTGCTGCGTCCCAGGGTCATGTGATCCCCTTTTGCAACCTTCTGACAAGCAAAGTCAATGGGGAAGCCGCATTTCACTTAGCAGCCGTGTTAGTAACTTAATAAGTGCAGTGATTCACTTTACAACGGTGGCAAGAAAAGTCATAAAACAAGAGTAAAGCTCACTTAACAACTGTCTCACCTAGCAATGGAAATTTTGGGCACAGTTGTGGTCAAAAGTCAAGGACTACTTGTAGTTGGGAACCAAAGAAGACAGCCAGATAGGATCCTCTTTGCTCTTCTGGATTTGAATAGCAAATTCTGGGGAGTGTCCTCTTAGAAACATTTCTACAACAACGTTAGAAAATTTCCTTCCTTCCTATAGACAGTAAGGACTATGACCTTGATGGACAGAATGAAAACTTTTGGCATGAGTGACAGGGCCTAGAAAATTCCTTAAGGCCAGAATGTCCAGATAATATTCAGAAGCTGCTCAGATGCCTCCTTAATCTACTGGAGTATAAGAAGGGGAGGGGGTATAGCACAAACAGTTTTGCAAGATTCTGGTATTAAAGCTAATCTAATTAAAAGTAGTTTGGGCCTTCCTATGATTTCCTAGACTGATCAGCTTAATAGGGTTGATCCAATCTTCCTTCCTCCCTCCCTTTTTCTCCTCCCTCCCTCCCTCCCTTCCATTTACCCAACTCCCTTCCCATCCTCCCTTTTCTCCTTCCTTCCTTCCTTCCTCCCTCCCTCCCTTTTTTCCTTCCTTCCTTCCTCCCTTCTCTCTACCCAAATCCCTTTCCTTCCTTCCTTCATCCTTTCTTCCTTCCTTCCTTCCTTCCTTCCTTCCTTCCTTCCTTCCTTCCTTCCTTCTGTCTACCCAAGCCCCTTCCTTCCTCCCTCCCTTTTTCTCCTTCCTTCCTTCCTTTCTTCCTTCCTTCCTTCCTTCCTCCCTTCTATCCAAGTCCCTTCCCTCCCTCCCTCCCTCCCTCCCTCCCTTCCTTCCTTCTCTCTACCCAAGTCCCTTCCCTTCCTTCCTCCATCCCTTTTTTCCTTCCTTCCTTCCTTCCTTCCTTCCTTCCTTCCTTCCTTCCTTCCCTGATTTTAAATATTTTTGCTCCATCCCAAAATCCATGGCTCGGGGAGTGGTAGTCCTGATATGAGAGAAATGAGAAATACCTACTGCAAAAGAAATGCTTTGCAGTCAGACCAACCCTGTGTGATGTTATGAGCTCATGGATGCAAATATCTTGGCAGCAATATAGAGAAGGCTTGGCCATCTCTTTATCCTAAGGAGCGTTGGGGTTTTTTCCAGTCTAACCTAAGGCTCTGAGATTTTCTGCTGCTCTCCTATGTACTGTAAATTGGAACCAAACTCAATGCCACGTAGCTTTCAAGCCCAGGCGTGACCTGGCAGATGTTGTCATCTGCTAAGAGATTCCTTGCTCTGCTCTCTCCTTAGCTCTGGGGTCTTCAAACCTGGCCCTTTTATGACTTGTGGACTTCAACTCCCAGAATTCCTCAGCCAGGCACGCTGGCTGAGGAATTCTGGGAGTTGAAGTCCACAAGTCATAAAAGGGCCAAGTTTGAAGACCCCTGCGCTTAGCTCCTCTCTTACCAGGTTAAGAGGCAGAGGACAGACTCCTGGGACATCTCAGGGTGGCAAAAATGTCAAGACTGCTCTCTTTTCATGTATGAAATGTGTGATTGTGGGTTCTTCAACAGCATGGCCACAGTTCCCATCAAAGTGTTATTGACCCCTCTTCACCCCCATGAACACCTTGGCTCCCTTCCCAACTTATATCTGATTGTATTTCTTTTTAAGGCTGATCTTGGTGTAACTGATGCTCTCTAACTGGCCTGGATGACCTCATCCATCTCTCTTGGGGAACTCTGAAAATTCTCTATGCATTTCAGAGCCCTGAGATGGGAGAGCTGCCTTTTGCACTGTTGTACATAATAGTATTGGCTTCCTTTTCCCCTTGAGTCCTGACAACGATCGTCATCTCTCTGTGGTGATCATGCAACTCTCCCTTCAGAAGGTCCTGGCCTATCTCAGCATGATTCAGCAAATGATGACATAGGAGCATCAATGGTTGGAAAGAAGCCGGGACAGCTACAGAGGGGGAGGGGTGGTCTGCATAAGGTCTACATAATATGTGGGACGTTCCTTGAACGTGGAGACGTGAGTAGGACAGAACCGGGTGTAGAAGCTCAGTGAACCAAGATGGGGGATCCCTGTTTAGGCTCTTCATTTAAACCTTCCATTCAGACTAATTTAATTGATCATCAGCCAGACCGTTTTCTCCCTGCCTTCAGCCCTTTGATGTAACACTTGCTGTAGGCTTTCATGAGCTGGTTTCATGAGCCAGGGATGAGTCAGGGGAATTAGCTTTGTTGATGCTGAACCACTAAACCGCCCACAGAGCTGCATTCCAGCCCAGGATTCCCAAACCCACAGATCTGGGGTCAAAATATAAACAAGTCCATTTCCTGAAGGTCAAGAGACCGCCTACAATAGAAACCCTTCTTAAAAACAACATACCATGAGGAGTCTCCTGGATGTATGTTGAGAGGGATAAGAAGGATTATGTTTCAAGGGCAGAAGCTGTAGAAGTGACTATAGCACTTGGCACACCAATATGGTGGCCTTCAGGAGCTGATACAGACAGACGGACAGCAACAAAAGCTCTCCTCCTCCTCCTACTCCTCCTCCTACTCCTCCTCCTCCTCCTCCTCCTCCTCCTCCTTCTTCTTCTTCTTCTTCTTCTTCTTCTTCTTCTCCTTCTTCTTCTTCTCCTTCTTCTTCTTCCAAAATCAGAATAAAAGTAGGGATTTTATATATATATCATCTTGGGTGTTTGTTTTAAATATGCCTTCAAAGGGAAGAAAACAATTTGAACATTTTAGCATCTCCATTGTAATCACTGTTGTCTTTTCTTTTTTTGCTAAACAACAGCACTGTTTAAATAATATTGAGTCATTGAGTCAATAGCCTAGCTAAGTCAAGGGCTACGTTTTCTATTTCTAAATAGAAACCGAAGGAAGTATATAATAAAAGTTATTTGATTTTGACAGGAAAATCTCTCATCAATGTTGTTGTTGGTTGCGAAGTCGTGTCCGACCCATCATGACCCCATGGACAATGTTCCTCCAGGCCTTCCTGTCCTCTGCCATCTTCTGCAGTCCATTTAAGCTCACACCTACTGCTTCAGTGACTCCATCCAGCCACCTCATTCTCTGTCGTCCCCTTCTTCTATTGCCCTCAATCTTTCCCAGCATTAGGCTCTTCTCCAGTGAGTCCTTCCTTCTCATTAGGTGGCCAAAGTATTTGAGTTTCAACTTCAGGATCTGGCCTTCTAAAGAGCAGTCAGGGTTGATCTCCTCTAGGACTGACCGGTTTGATCGCCTTGCACTCCAAGGGACTCGCAGGAGTCTTCTCCAGCACCACAGTTCAAAGGCCTCAATTCTTTAGCGCTCAGCCTTTTTTATGGTCCAACTTTCACTGCCATACATTACATCTTAGGTTGTTGATATTTCTTCCGGCAATCTTAATTCCAACTTTTGATTCATCTAGCCCTGCCTTTCTCATGATGTGCTCTGCATATAGGTTAAATAGGCAGGGCGACAGTATACAGCCTTGCCAGACTCCTTTCCCAATTTTGAACCAATCAGTGGTTCCGTGTCCAGTTCTCACTGTTGCTTCTTGGCCCACATATAGGTTTCTCAAGAAACAAATAAGATGGTCTGGTACGCCCATCTCTTTAAGAACTTGCCACAGTTTGTTATGATCCACACAATCAAAGGCTTTAGCATAGTCAATGAAGCAGAAGTAGATGTTTTTCTGGAACTCTCTAGCTTTCTCCATGATCCAGTGTATGTTGGCAATTTGATCTCTAGTTCCTCTGCCTCTTCGAAATCCTGCCTGTACTTCTGGTAGTTCTCGGTCCACATACTGCTGGAGTCTAGCTTGTAGGATTTTAAGGATAAGTTTACTAGCATGAGAATTGAGTGCAATGGTGCGATAGTTTGAACATTCTTTGGCACTGCCTTTCTTTGGAATTGGAATGTAAACTTTAATAATAATAATAAGTTGGAAGGGACCTTGGAGGTCATCTAGTCCAACCCCCTGCTCAGGCAGGAAACCCTATACCATTTCAGACAAATGGCTGGCCAGTCTCTTCTTAAAAACTTCCAGTGTTGGAGCATTCAACACTTCTGGAGGCAGGTTGTTCCATTGGTTAGTTGTTCTAACTGTCAGGAAGTTTCTCCTTAATTCTAGGTTGCTTCTCTCCTTGACTAGTTTCCATCCATTGCTTCTTGTCCTGCTTTCAGGTGCTTTGGAGAATAGCTTGACTCCCTCTTTGTGGCAGCCCCTGAGATATTGGAACACTGCTATCATGTCACCCCTCACCCTTCTCTTCATTAAACTACACATACCCAATTCCAGCAACCGTTCCCTATATGATCTTTTCCAATCCTGTGGCCACTGTTGAATTTTCCAAATTTGCTGGCAAATTGAGTGTAGCACTTTTACTGCATCGTCTTTTAAGATTTTGAATAGCTCAGCTGGAATACTGTCACCTCCACTAGCTTTGTTGTTGCACAGCTTTTCTAAGGCCCACTTCACTTCACATTCTAGGATGTCTGGCTCGAGGTCAGTGACCACCTCATTGTGATTATCAGGGACTTTAAGCTCATTCTTGTATAGTTCTTCTGTGTAATTTTGCCACCTCTTCTTAATCTCTTCTGCCTCTGTTAGGTCCCTGCCATTTTGGTCTTTTATCACGCCCATTTTTGCATTACACGTTCCCTTCATCTCTCCAATTTTTTTGAAAAGATCTCTGATCCTCCCTATTCTATTGTTTTCTTCTATTTCTTTGCACTGTTCATTTAAGAAGGCATTCTTATCTCTTCTAGCTATTCTCTGGAATTCTGCAATCAAATGGGCGTATCTTTCTTTTTCTCCCTTGCCTTTCACTTCCCTCCTTTCCTCAGCTATTTGCAAAGCTTCCTCAGACAGCCATTTTGCTTTCTTGCATTTTTTTTTCTTTGGGATGGTTTTGGTTGCTACCTGTTGTACAATGTTGCGAACCTCTGTCCATAGTTCTTCAGGCACTCTGTCTATCAGATCTAATTCCTTAAATCTATTTGTCACCTCTACTGTATATTCAACAGGGATATGATTTAATTCATACCTGAGTGGCCTAGTGCTTTTCCCTACTTTCTTCAGTTTAAGCCTAAACTTTGCAACGAGAAGCTCATGGTCTGAGCCACAGTCAGCTCCTGGTCTTGTTTTTACTGACTGTATAGAGCTTCTCCATCTTTGGCTGCAGAGCACATAGTCAATCTGATTTCTGTGTTGACCGTCTGGTGATGTCCATGTGTAGAGCCGTCTCTTGGGTTGTTGGAAAAGAGTGTTTACTATGACCATCGTATTCTCTTGACAAAATTCTATCAGCCTGTGCCCTGCTTCATTTTGTACTCCAAGGCCAAACCTGCCTGTTATTCCAGTTATCGTTTGGCTTCCTACTTTAGCATTCCAATCCCCCATGATGATAAGGACATCATTTTTTGGTGTTAGTTCTATAAGGTGCTGTAGGGCTTCATAGAACTGGTCAATTTCATCCTCTTCAGCACTGGTGGTTGGGGCATAGACTTGGACTACTGTGATATTGAATGGTTTGCCTTGGATTCGAACTGAGATCATTCTGTCATTTTGAAGATTGTATCCCAGTATTGCTTTTCCTACTCTTTTATTGACTATGAAGGCTACTCCATTTCTTCTGAGGGATTCTTGCCCGCAGTGGTATACCTGATGGTCATCTGAATTAAATTCACCCATTCCTGTCCATTTTAGTTCGCTGATACCTAAGTTGTTGATGTTCAGTCTTGTCATCTCTTGTTTGACCATGTCCAGCTTTCCTTGATTCATGGATCTTACATTCCAGGTTCCTATGGAGAAAAACCTTTACAGCATCGGACTTTCCTTTCACCACCAGACACATCCACAGCTGAGCGTCCTTTCGGCTTTGGCCCAGTCGCTTCATTCTTTCTGGCGCTACTAGTACTAGCCCTCTGCTCTTCCCCAGTAGCATATTGGACGCCTTCCGACCTGAGGGGCTCATCTTCCAGCGTCATATCGTTTTGCCTTTTGGTACTGTCCATGGGGTTTTCATGGCAAAGATACTGGAGTGGTTTGCCATTTCCTTCTCCAGTGGATCACGTTTTGTCAGAACTCTCTGCTATGACCTTTCCGTCTTGGGTGGCCCTGCACGGCATAGCTCATAGCTTCATTGAATTACGCAAGCCCCTTCGCCACGACAAGGCAGTAATCCATGAAGGGGTCTCATCAATAGGATCTTGATTAACCTCAGTTACTGAGTTTGAACTCCAGGCATGTGCTATTCATTCTGTTCATTTATAAATTGGATTCTAGCCTTCTCCTTGGATGGCCTCTTAACATGGACGGCAGACCTTTTCTTCAAATTCAAATGATAATAAAGAGGCTGAAACTTGAGCTGTGCCAAACCTGGGATAAATTACTTCGAAAGTGGTTTCTCTTTGACTAATGCCACACAAGCCATTACTCATCACAGCAGGGCCAATTAAATTTACTTAAAGACTGCCAACTGTTTTGAAATATATTTGAAAGCCTCCCAAAGTATTTCTAATGTTCCTCTGGGATATTTCCACCCAAAAGATAAAAATCAATGAAATTACTAATGGTATTTTGTTGAAGTGGCATAAATTGGCTATTGTTTTTATAATACAGGTAATGCTCAAGTTCAATGATCCTTTGAAGTTACAAGAATGCTGAAGGACTTATGATCGGTCCTTGATATTCAATAAGACTTTCTGATCGGCCCCAAAGGTGATTTTTTTTTCCAAGAGGCAACTGGACTTTCTTTGTTTCCCCTTGAAGATGTTTCACTTGTCATCCCAGAAGCTTCTTCAGTTCTGACTGATCTTGCAGTCCATCTGCCTTACAAGATTCAACAGTCCATCTGCATTTAAAAGACAAAGTCCACTCTTTCGAAGACAGCAAAGTCCGCATTCTGGTTTGAAAGAGGGGTCAAAGAGGCGACTGAGTCAAAAATTTATGTTGCTATGCAAAACATTGGTTAAGTGAGTTTTGCCCCATTTCACGGCTTTCCTTGCCACAGACATTAAGTGAATCACTGCAACTGTTAAGTTAGTAACTCGGTTGTTAAGTGAATCCGGCTTCCCCATTGACTTTGCTCATCAGTAGGTTGCAAAAAGGGATGAACATGAGCTCTGGACACTGCAACCGTCATAAATATGAACCAGTTGCTAAGCACCTGAATTTTGATCATGTGGCCATGGGAATGCTGCAACGGTTGTGTGAAAAACTAAATGAACTACTGTAAGTTGAGGACAACCTGTGTTTCCTTCACTATCCCAGTGCAATACTATTCCAAGAACAGCTATGTAGGCAAGGGTAGAAGGACAGTTGGATCCACTTCCTTTGCTCTTATGTCCCACAAGCTTTCCCAGCCTTGAGTCCTCCCGATATCCCAGAAAAACCTGTCTTAAAATCCCCCAAGTTCCCCCATTCTCTGGGAATCTGGAGCGTTCTGCATTGTGGAGAACCACAAAAGTGACCTCCTCGGAGAAGGAATGTGGTAGTTAACAAAAAAATGAATGGAGCCTGGGAAAAAGGAGGAGATGATAGCAAGAAACTTAAAACATGAATCTGCTTTAACTTCCAAGATGCCTTTACTATATCAATAACCAGTGCTTTTTTTGTAAAAGAAAAAGGTGCCGGAACTCACACATGTCATACAACCCGCCTTGCCTACCCTACAAGGTTCCATCCAAAAAAGGTGCTGGAACTCCGTTCTGAGCGTTCTATGAGAAAAAAAGCCCTGTCAATAACATAATATTTAGAACATAGAAAATAGAAGAACAGAGTTGGAAGGGGCCTTGGATCTCTTCTAATCCAACCCCGTTCAACGAGGAGTCCCTATACCATTTCAGACAAATAGCTACCAAATCCTCTGGTAACGGGACACCCACAACTCCTGAAGAGAAGCTGATTAATTGTCCTCATCGTTAGGAAATTTCTCCTTAGTTCTAGCTTGGTTCTCTCCTTGATTAGTTTCCATCTGTTGTTTCTTGTCTTGCCTTCAGGTGCTTTGGGAAATAGGTTCACCCCATCTTCTTTGTGGCAGCCCCTCAAATATTGGAACACCGCTATCACTTCTTCGACGTATTCTCGGCATCACCTGGCATGACAAAGTTCCAAATAGCGCAGTCCTGGAATGTGCTGGAATCTCTAGCATGTAGACACTATTGAAACAGTGACGTCTACGCTGGCTTGGGCATGTCGTGAGAATGGCTGATGGTCGGATTCCGAAAGATCTCCTGTATGGAGAACTAGTGCAGGTAAAGCGCCCCAGAGGGAGACCAGAGCTGCGATATAAGGATATCTGCAAGAGGGATCTAAAGGCCTTGGGAATGGACATTAACAGCTGGGAATCCTCAACCTCTGATTGCTCAGCTTGGAGGCTAAAGATGCAGCATGACCTTCTCCAATTCGAAGAGACACTTGTCCAGCAGGCTGAGGCAAAGAGGCAGTCCCAGAACCAGCAAAATCTGGGGGCTGGACAGGAGACAGATTGTACCTGCCCTCAGTGTGGAAGGGACTGCCACTCTCTTATTGGCCTTTTTAGCCACAGCAGATGCTGCTTTAGGACTTCTTTCCAGAGCACGATACCATCGTCTCTCGAGAGTGAAGGATGCCAATGGACTATCATTTCTTGAGTCTGTCTCCTGATCTAACTTGGCCTCCTCAGAAAGTCTGACACGAGCCTGGTAGATATTAAGAGATGACTAACCTAGCACCTTCTCCTTCTAATTTAATCTTCTCAGAGTTGCAATGTCTGTTTGTCCAAAATGTGCTTTTCGAAAAGGCAACTGGACTTCCTTGGGTTTTTTTCCTCTGAAAATGTTTCGCTTCTCATCCAAGAAGCTTCTTCAGTTCCGATGAAAAGCGAAACGTTTTCAAAGAAAAAAAACTTAAGAAAGTCCAGCCGCCTTTTCGAAAAGCACAATTTGAGAGAACCTTGACCTGGATGACTGAGAATCTCCACAGATACTTGTATGTCTTCCTTACTGTGAATATTAGCAAATCCTGGGTAAATATGGATATGGGGGTTTCCTACCTGAGCAGGGGGTTGGACTAGAAGACCTCCCTTCCAGCTCTGTTATTTTGTTCTGTTCTGGATTGCAGCTTGAAAGGAGAACCTCTCCTGTATCTTCACTTCTTCTCCTCTGATGGTCGGCCTCATAAAATAATTACCTTGGACACTGAGCATAGATCGGGTGATATTCTGGCCAAGATTTTGAGACCCAGGCTTAAGCCAGACTTCCCTAGATGACTTTGATAGAGTCGCTCACTATTTCTCAGCCCAACCTATCTCACACCATAAATTATGAAGATGAAATAGAAGATGCTCCATATAGGCTCTCTTGAGCATGGAGAGGAGGGAGGGAGGGAGGGAGGGAGGGAGGGAGGGAGGAAGGAAGGAAGGAAGGAAGGAAGGAAGGAAGGAAGGAAGGAAGGAAGGAAGGAAGGAAGGAAGGAAGGAAGGAAGGAAGTGTTATGTATTGGGGTTCTGGTGTTACATCATGTGCATTGCTGGAGAGGCTAACGCCTCTCCAGCAACCTAGACAGGCTGTCTCCGGGCCTGCAATTGGTTAGCCCAGGCGGCAGCAGTGGGTTCAATCCTATTGGCTGCCGCCTAGGGGCTAGTCTATATATTGTGCCTGGGAGTGGCCCAAACCTCCAGTACAGTTCCGGCAAGAATAAAAGCATGAGTCATACTACAATCAGACCCATGTCATCATTCCTGCTCCAAAGAGCCCACGACTTGGAAGGAAGGAAGGAAGGAAGGAAGGAAGGAAGGAAGGAAGGAAGGAAGGAAGGAAGGAAGGAAGGAAGGAAGGAAGGAAGGAAGGAAGGAAGGCCAACCAAAGAGGAAATAGATGAACTTTTTGCTAGCCGGTTAACTAAAGTATGTAGGAAGCACATCACAATAGTAATGGGGGACTTTAAGTACCTGGAGATCAATTGGGAGACAAACTTTGCAGCAAGTGGAAGATCAAACAGGTTCCTGACTAAACCTATCAGACAATTTTGTCTCCTGAAAAGTAGAGAAGGGACTTTAAGGATCAGCCAGACTGAACTTAATATTCACTAACAGAGATGAAATGATTGAAGGTGTTGAACTTATAGGGACCTTGTGGGGGCAGGAGTGATGGTGCAAGAGTGGAATTCAACATCATGCAAGCAGAAGGAATAAAACAAAGTCAAACTAGTGTCTTTAAGAGACCTAATTTCAATAAACCTGGAGAGAGCTTGGGAAGGATTCCTTGGATGAGAATCCTCAAGCGAAAACAACCGAAGAAGCTTGGGAAATTTTGAAAAGTGAGATTATAAAAAAAGGAAGGAGAAAAAGGGAGGGAGGGAGGAAGGAAGGAACGAAGGGAGGGAGGGAGGAAGGAAGGAGGGAGGGAGGAAAGGAATGGAGGAAGGGAGGGAGGGAGGAGAAGGAGGGAGAGAGGGAAGGAGGGGATAGAGCAGACATGTCAAACACAAGGCCCGGGGGCCGGATCCGGCCCGTGAAGTGGTTTCATGTGGCCCGCGAAGCCATCCTGGAAACAGTGAGGGAATGGCCCCCACTGCCTTGGCCCTGGCCCAGAGACCCTCCTTCTGCCAGAGACCCTCAGATCTATCCCACTCCTGCCCAGGCCCCATAGGCACCCTTGATGCGAACGATGTAGAGCTGGCCACGCCCACCCAGTAGGCCATACGCACTCTAGCCACGCCCACCCAGTAGGCCACGCCCACCCAGGCCATACCCACCCGGCCCCCTGAGGGCAACCGCAATGCTGATGCGGCCCTCAGTGAAATTGAGTTGGACACCCCTGGGATAGAGGAAAGGAAGGGAGGAAGGAAGGAAGGAAGGAGGGAAGGGAGGGAGGAAAGGAAGGGAGGGAGGGAGAGAGGTAAGGAAGGGATAGAGGAAAGGAAGGGAGGAGGGAGGGGAGGGAGGGAGGAAAGGAAGGGAGGAAACAGATATAACTTCCTGAAGCACTTGAGAACCACCACTTGGCAGTGTGGTGAAATATAGAGAGACCAATAATCTGAGTTGTTTACTTTTCTGTTTTCCCTCCAGATTGTAGATTTCCCGCGGAGCAAAGCTACAGCTTGGGGAGATATGATCGGATAATTCCCTATGACGTCTGGAGTTTTATGAGCCAGACATGCCTAACGATTTGAAGTTCAGGAAGAGACAGTGAGTAGTTGCAGTGCAGGGTAGGGAAAGAGGTAGAGCTGACCCAACTGGTCGTAGTGAAAGGCAGGGATGATTCAGCCAAGGAGACATGTGAGAAGTTGATTTAATTCTGGGATGTGGGGTGCTCTCATTAAAAGGGAGGATCGTGTATACATCTCTATCCACTCTCACACACTCTCTTACACTGTTCACTGTCATGAGTTGCCATGATGACTCTTAGCTGTGTTGCAAAATATCAAACGGCAAAATAAATTTAGGATAAGGTTATTTTTCTCTTAGGGAGCCAAAATAGAATATAGAGCTCTGTTGAGCTCCAATGTGCTGGACAGGAAAATAAGACTTATTATTTCTAATAGATTGTAGGAAGCCCTCGACTTACAACCACATTTGTGCCCAAAATTTCCGTTGCTAAGTGTGACATTTGTTAAATGAAGTTAGCTCCATTTTACGACCTCTCTTGCCACAATCGTTAAGTGAATCACTGCAGTTGTTGTTGGTAATATGGTTGTTAAGTAAATCTGGCTTCCCCATTGTCAGAAGGTCGCAAAAGGGGATCACGTGACCCGGGGTCACTGCAACCATGTGACTATGTGCCAAGTGTTTGAATTTTGATCATGTGACCATGCAGATGCTGCAACCGTTGTGTGACAAATGGTCATAAGTCACTTTTTCAGTGGTATTGTAACTTTGAATAGTCACTAAATGAAGTGTTATAAGTCGAGGACTACCTGTATATGCTTGGAAGCTTTAGATGATTTCTGTTGGTCATCGGGCAAATAGAATAGAATAGAATAGAATAGAATAGAATAGAATAGAATAGAATAGAATAGAATAGAATAGAATAGAATAGAATAGAATAGAATAGAATGGAATGGAATGGAATGGAATGGAATGGAATGGAATGGAATGGAATGGAATGGAATGGAGTGGAGTGGAGTGGAGTGGAGTGGAGTGGAGTGGAGTGGAGTGGAGTGGAAGCTGGAAGGGACTTGGAGGTCTTCTAGTCCAGCCCCCTGCTCAAGCAGGAGAACCTATACCATCTCAGAAAGGTGAATGTCTAGTAGTCTCTTCTTAAAAACCTCCAGTGATGGAGCACCCACGATTTCTGAAGGCAACCTCTGTTCCACTGGTTCATTGTCCTCACTGTCAGGAAGTTTCTCCTTAATTCCAGGTTGCTTCTCTCTTTGATCAGTTTCCAACCATTGTTTCTTGTCCTGCCCACTGCTGCTTTGGAGAATAATTTGACCCCCTCCTCTTTGTGGCAGCCCCTCAAATACTGGAATACTGCTATCCTGTCACCCCTATTTCTTCTTTTCTTTAGACTAGCCAAACCCAAGTCCTGCAGTCGTTCTTCATTTGTTTTAGTCTCTTGGATCATCTTAGTTGCTTTTCTCTGAACTTTTTCCGAGGTCTCAACATCTTTTTTGTAGTATGGGGACCAAAATTGGCTGCAGTATTCCAGGCGTGGTCTCACTAGGGTTTTATAAAGCGGTAATAATACTTTGCGTGATCTTGATTCTAGGCCCCTGTTTATACAACCGAGGATTATATTAGCTTTTTTTGGCTGCTGCCAAAAAAAACCTTAGCTAACCAGCAATTATCTCTGGATGACTTCTTTTGTGGGGTCGGGAATTCTCATCAACTCTGATCGCTAACCAAGATATCTGCACCGTTCCCCAAACTGGAAAATCTTAAGTTACCTAACCCTGTCATGCATGTTTACCAGACTCCGACAACCAAGCCTAAGTAGATCAGATTTCACTGCGAATGGAATCTGACATTTCTTTTACTGTTTTTCCTCTTCTAGGCTTGGCCTAGGTCTTCAAATTCCCTGTGCATGAGGTCAAACCCAATATTATCTAACAGTTGGGAGCCAAGAAGGATATGTCTCACAGCTGAACGAGAAAAGGGGAAGCTGAGTACATTTTAAGGAAATGCCCAGGCTGCTTGCATGCTTTGAGATGAAAAAACAACACAACGTTGCCTCAACCAATGTGTAAAATTTGCATCTCAAACAGGCCAGTTGCCAACATCACAGACTTCCCCCTGTTCAGTTTATAACTAGAAATGGTGCATCAAGTATGTTTTGACTGGGAAAGCAATCCCATTTTTTTTACAGGTAGTTCTCGACTTACGATCGCTGTTGAGACCAAAATTTATGTTACTAAGCGAGACTAAGTTATTAAGTGAGTTTTGCCCCACTTTACAACCTTTCTTGCCACAGTTGTTAAGTGATTTACTGCACTTCTTAAGTTAGTAACAAGGTTGTTAAGTGAACCTGGTTTATCCATTGACTTTGCTTGTCTGAATGTCATAAGAGGTGATCACATGATCTCGGGACACTGCAACCGTCATAAATGTGAGACAGTTGCCAACAGTCTGAATTTTGATCCCGTGACCATGCCGATGTTGCAATGGTCGTACGTGGGGGAAAATCCATTTTTTTCAGTGATGTTGTAACTTTGAACAGCCACTGAATGAACTGTTGTTAAGTCGAGGACTACATGTACAATTCTCCTCTCCGGGGGCATCTTAGAGAAAGGACCATGAGAACGTAGGGTCAACTTTCAAGGCAAACCCTTAGCAAAGCATTACCTAGCCCAGGGGTAGGCAACCTCGGCTCTTTTATGACTCATGGACTTCAACTCCCAGAATTCCTGAGCCAGCATAGCATACATACTGGTAGCATCCATTCAATTTAACTCACCTGTCCCCAAGTAAAGAACCCAAGTCTGTCCTCTGCCTCTTAACCTGCTAAGAGAGGAGCTAAGCATGGGGGTCTTCAAACTTGGCCCTTTTATGACTTGTGGACTTCAACTCCCAGAATTCCTCAGCCAGGCTGGTTTGAAGACCCCAGAGCTAAGGAGAGAGCAGAGCAAGGAATCTCTTAGCAGATGACAACATCTGCCAAGTCACGCCTGAGCTTGAAAGCTACGTGGCATTGAGTTTGGTTCCAATTTACAGTACATAGGAGAGCAGCAGAAAATCTCAGAGCCTTAGGCTAGACTGGAAAAACCCCCAACGCTCCTTAGGATAAAGGGATGGCCAAGCCTTCTCTATATTGCTGCCAAGATATTTGCATCCATGAGCTCATAACATCACACAGGGTTGGTTTGACTGCAAAGCATTTCTCTTGCAGTAGGTATTTCTCATTTCTCTCATATCAGGACTACCACTCCCCAAGCCATGGATTTTAGGATGGAGCAAAAATATTTAAAATCAGGGAAGGGAGGGAGGGAGGGAGGAAAAAAAGGGATGGAGGAAAGAAGGAAGGAAGGGAAAAAAGGGATGGAGGAAGGAAGGGAAGGGACTTGGGTAGAGAGAAGGAAGGAGGGAAGGAAGGAAGGGAGGGAGGGAGAGTGAGAGGGAGGGAGGGAGGGAAGGGACTCGGGTAGAGAGAAGGAAGGAAGGAAGGAAGGAAGGAAGGAAGGAAGGAAGGAAGGAAGGAAGGAAGGAAATAATCCCAAAGCTAGGATGACCATATCCCAATGCAAAATTCTGGATAGCCAGTCCATAGCAAACCATAGTATTTTTCTATGATTGTTTACTCTATTTCGTGGTTCTCTAGATCCAGTAATGTCACTGAAAAGGAGAACTCACATTACCCGTTCAGTTTCATTCCCCACCCCCACCCCCACCCCCCCACAAGGGTGGCCTGTGCTGACACGTGAGCATATAAGCTTAGGCCCATCCTTTCAATTGATTTTCTTTTTTTAAAAAAAATAATAATCTTCCCAGTTCATTTCTAAACTCAGAGGCTATCGCCATTTCCTCTGCTGGCTCAGCCGTTTCTACTGGCAGTTCCTCTCGCTCCACCCAGGATCCCCAAATTCTCAGAAAATACATCAGCCTTTGGCTGCCCTTTCGTCATATGGCCGTGGGGAGGGGAGGGGGGTGTCCTCGCCCTAATTAATGGTAGGGTGGGCCCAGAGCAAGGCTCTGCATGTAGAAAACCTCACCGCTGGAGCAGTAACAGAAAGGGCACGCCTAAATCTCAGCAAAAAGTTATTACCAGCCATAATATATACCGTAGCTCCAGCACAAGATGTGTATTGGCTGAATTCAGACATAGTACTAAGTTTTGGTTTGTTTTATTGAATAAAAGGATAACAGGGTGGCTTTCTAAAGATCTTTCTGCAGTGTATGCCTCCCAGCATACACAAAGGACAGCACAGCAGGAGGCTGATGGTGCAGATCAGCAGAGGGGTTGGACAGCTCCGGGCGATAACTGCTCACTCAGGATAAGCCTAATGACTTAAGCTGTTGACAGCCCCAGGCATGGTCAGCCTGGTGGGAAGCCAGGATCTACACCCATTGTCACCTGCACTGGCAGGAAGCCCAGGTTTGAACTGATTGAATGCCATCCACCTGGGCAGGTACAAATAGACGCCAGGCTTCCCTGTTTCCCCAGTTCGTTCTGTTCAGAATAAACTCATCTTTACCCCAGCTCTGTGTCCGTCTCTATGTGAAGCATGCGACTTTACACTTTCCATAGTTCCAGAATCAGCTCGGATACTCCAGCCTGGTTATCTGTCTTTTGCATAGGAGCTTATTTATTTCTGGCTTAAATGCAGTCTATCTGAATCTGGGGGGGGGGGGGGTGTGGGTTGGAATGTTAGCTATGTTAGCCTTTTGGGCATAGTCTTTTTGGCCAGCTTATTGGTGAAAACTCAGGCCTTGCCCAGCCTTTGGTTTCTGGACTTCAGGTGACATAATTCTGCACATGGGTCCTTAAACGGGAAGGGTGTTTTGACAGCTTTGACGGTCTCCCTCGCAGCATCCTACAAAATTTCTTTTTAAAATATACATGTGGCATTGATTTTGACTATTTTGATAGTTTCCAGATCCTCGTGCAGACAGTCCTCAAACTACCACCACACGTGAGCCAAAAATTTACGTTGCTAAGTGAGACATTTGTTAAGTGGCTTTGGCCCCATTTTACAACTTTTCTTGTCAGGTTTGTTAAGTAAATTGCTGTAGTTGTCAAATTAGTAACACGGCTGTTCCGTGAATCTGGCTCCCCCATTGATTTTGCTTGTCAGAAGGTCGCAAAAGGGGATCACGTGACCCCGGGACGCTGCAAACGTCATAAACATGAGTCAGTTGCCCAGTGTCTGAATTTTGATCACGTGGCCATGGGGATGCTGCCACGGTCATAAGTGTGCAAAATGATCATAGGTAACTTTTTCCCAGTGGCATTGTAACTTCAAACAGTCATTAAATGAACTGTTGTAAGTTGAGAACTACCTGTAACTGGGCCCGATGAACAATGGCAATGGAGCATAGCTGAAATTAAGAAAAAAAATCCAGCTGCTTGGTTTTATTTGGAAATAGCCTTCCCTTGTCTATGCAAGGGAGAGACTTTTTTTATTGAAAAGTTTTACAATACATTTTATTTATAACAAAACAAAACAAAACCCCTCCCAACCCCCTCCCCCGTTCCCAACCCTCCCCAACACCTCCCTCCCTCCCCCTCCCCCCTCCCCGACTTCCCAGAGCTAAATACAAGGTATAAAAGTAAAAACAATCATAATCTACCATATGCAAACAACAATAAACTATTAGGTCTATCGCACTTTAACTCTTATAAAATGACTACAAGCAATGTAAATATCACATCAGTACTTATTCAAATGCTAAATGAAACTTTTTAGTCCCATATTTATTCTGGATGTAATCAATCCATTTTTTCCACTCCATAATATATCTCTGTTGCGAATGGTCCTTCAAATACGCCGAGATCTTTGCCATTTCCGCCAAGTTGGAAACTTTTAAAGTCCATTCTTCTATAGTCGGCAGTTCTTCCTTCTTCCAATATTGCCCTACTAAAAGTCTTGCTGCCGTAATTAAATTCAACATCAACTTAGTGTCCACAACAGCAAGGGAGAGACTTTTGTTGCTGTGCCATCTCACTCACACACACACCCTCCCACTCCATAGACTCTATATCCAGTAATGGCCAAAATTGTGCAAACCTTTTGGGAAAAGTGTACAGTAGAAATGCCACCTTTGGTTAAGGTGGCATTTGGTTTAATTTTTCTTCTAATTACTTTATAACTGTAGCCTTGTTCACTTAATAATACTATTTTATATCGCTTTCTGGGCAACCAGTCAACTCTTTGCACCAATACTTTAATTTTATTACCTTTTACAAGTTCACTAAATGAAAACACAAAAAAAACCAACCAACTTGATAGCGATCACATAACACACTGACAAATGTCCTCCTCTCAGCTTCAATACATGACATCGATAACTGAATCCTACTGTGATCTGATTGGCTCATTGCCAAAACAAGATGACACCTGACTGGCTCTCTAAACACTCGTGCTCATTGGCTACAGGTGAAGGAAAGCTACCTGTTATCAACCGAAGCAATTTGTGCTTCCTTTTTCTGGTTATTTGGCTATAATGTTTCTTAGAATACATTACAGATAATTGAACAAACTTTGTTGCATTACATTCTTGATTAAATTATCTTTCCATTGATATATAATTTTATGGTACTAGTCCAGAAAAAAAAGGTGGTGTTATTAGCCATCAAATCTAAAAGGTTTCCACAATTTTGGCCACTACTGTAAGTAGTCCTCAACTTACAAATCATTCAATGTTACGACAGATCTCCCCAGGACCCCAGGTAGTTCTTGACTTGCAACAACTGGCTTAGTAACTGTTCAAAGTTACAATGGCGTTGAAAAAAAAGTGACTTAGGACTGTTTTTCCCAGTTCCAACCTTTCCAGCATCCCCATGATCAGGTGATCAAAATTCAGATGCTTGGCAAGTGGTTCATATTGAAGACCGTTGCTGTGTCCCAAGTTCATGTGATTCCCTTTTGCAACCTGCTGACAAGCAAAGAAGAGCCTTGGTGGAGCAGTGGGCTAATGCCTCCTTAAGTAACACCAGCTGCCTGCAGTTAGTGCAGGTTCGAGTCCCACCAGGCTCAAGGTTGACTCAGCCTTCCATCCTTCCCAGGTAGGTAAAATGAGGACCCAGATTGTTGGGGGCAATTAAGCTGACTGTCAGGACCCACCCCAAACCACGGCTTAGGAAGACAAAATTCTTGGAGTCAAATCTATTCCAAAAAGAATCTTTACTATGACATGCTTGGTTGTAGGAACGAGACAGGACTTAATATTATTCCACGAAGTAAACCCTTATAAAGAGTTCCCGGTTTAACCCCCCCTTAACCCCCATTTGGTCAGTCCCCCATCCTTTCTCTCGTATCCTCCATCTCGTGGGAAAAAGGAACTTAGGACCCTTCATGTTTATTGCTGTCTTCCGTGACAAAAACCAGATGCTAGCCCCCCCTTTTGTTTCCCCAGTTCAAACGGCTTCTCCTTTCCTTTGAAATGCCTATTGCCGGTTCAATACACATCTATTCTCTTCTCTTCGGGAGATGGCAGAATCCATGGAATAATGTTTGAAACATTCCATTTATGAATATGATATAAATGGATTCTGACACTGACTTTGTAATAATGCCGCTTGGTGTGTGTGTGAAAGCCCTAATAAGCAGGCATATACATAGAATGAAGGCTACTGCTAAGCTTGTAAGCCGCCCTGAGTCTTCGGAGAAGGGCGGGATATAAATGGAATTTTAAAAAAAGTCACTTAACAACCAGGTTACTAACTTATCAACTAACTTATCAACAACCGCTGTGGCTCGCTTTATGACTGCTCCAAAGACAGTTGTAAAATCAGGTGTGGATAAGTGGTGACCTGCTTAATGACTGGTGTAACTTATGACCGCAATTCCCAGTTCAATTACAGTTGTAAGTCGAGGACTATCTATATAGTATCCAGTTCCTGAAGCTTGAAATCTCTCTCTTTTCTCCATTCAACATGTTATTTCCTTCCGCCATCGGAGCTAATGCAATGTTTCTTAAATGCCCAAAGGAATGTCTCTTATGGGTTTTCCATAACCTTTTTGTAAATTACTTGGAATTTTATTTATTTTTTGCAAGCCGTCCAGGCAAATGCACCCAACAGAGGCCCGATACAAGAAGAGAAAAGAACCAGTGATTTATTTAATTTAATTTTGTATGGCATGGGGGTGGGGTGGGGGTGGGGTTATTTGTTGTTTCAGCCTGGGACCGAACACTGAGGGAATATATCCTGAGCTGAGGGGTCCTTGGTGCTCTTGGTTGTTTTCTTGCAGATGTTTCTGTAAAGTTGCGTGCTTCACATAGAGACGGACACAGAGCTGGGGTGAAGATGAGTTTATTCTGAACAGAACGAACTGGGGAAACAGGGAAGCCTGGCGTCTATTTGTACCTGCCCAGGTGGATGGCATCCAATCAGTTCAAACCTGGGCTTCCTGCCAGTGCAGGTGACAATGGGTGTAGATCCTGGCTTCCCACCAGGCTGACCATGCCTGGGCCTGTCAACAGCTTAAGTCATTAGGCTTATCCTGAGTGGGCAGTTATCGCCCGGAGCTGTCCAACCCCTCTGCTGATCTGCACCATCAGCCTCCTGCTGTGCTGTCCTTTGTGTATGCTGGGAGGCATACACTGCAGTTTCATTACCAAACTACAGTAGGTAACATCAGCAGTGCTAGTAGGAGTGGCTCAGGAATTCTGGGAGTTGAAGTCCACGAGTCATAAAAAGAGCCAAGGTTGCCTACCCCTGTAGTGGCTTGCTCTATCAACATTGGTGGAGGTGGTCTTAGAGGAACTTTGATTGGGCTGTTTACTGTTGGCTTGTTTGGCAATTCTTGATTGGGGTATTGTTTACTTCTTGATGTTAATCTGTGCTTATCTGGGTGCTGATTGCTGGTGGGGAAATGTTTTGAATATATCCTAGTGGTCAGCTGGAAGGAGAGCAACGATGGTCAGAATTTCACTCTAGGCCTGGTGATGAATTTCTCTGTAGAACCACAAAACATGCTCTCATCAGCTTAGCTGGACAGCTTCAAGGACGCAGCTCAGATAGAGTAGTTATTTTACTTACAGATGAAAAACAAGCATTTGCATCAACAGTCAACAACTGCAGAATCTAAGAATCTAACCCTGTTTCTTTTATCAGGCCCAGAATTTCAAACCCTGTCTTCCTTTGCTTTTTCCTCTTCTCTTATTTGGTAATAATGGACTCATGTCTTAGCTCTGGATGTCAAGGACTCCTGCCAGAGAATTTTATTTCTTGTTTTGCCAGCTTCAATTCACGCTCTTTCCTTTCTGGAAAGAGTTTTAAAGTGGTTTGGGCGGGGTTTGGAAGTGGAAACAGCCTGGTTCAGAAGCGCTCATGGCTTAGAAACCGCAACCGATGAGTTTGCACAACACGTTAAGAAAAACACAAACAATCCACTGAAGATTTGATGCAGCATATGAACCAAACTTTGCAGTATGCACTAACAAACTGTACTCATCGTTGAAGAAATCTGCAAAGTAGCCCCCGCCCCCCCTCCCAAAAAAGCACTTTAGATTCTGTTGTTTCACAACTTCAACATAGTACTCCATTGCATCATTGCATAAAATAAGGAAAGAGGGGGTGGGAAACAAATTTCTAGACCATGTGATGGCAAGTAACAGAATAACAGAGTTGGAAGGGACCTTGGAGGTCATCTAGTTCAACCCCCTGCTCAAGCAGGAAATCCTATAGCATTTCACACAGATGGTTGTCTAATCTCTTCTTTAAAAAACTTCCAATGTTGGAGTACCCACAACTTCTGGAGGCAAGCCGTTCCCCTGGTTTATTGTTTTCACTGTCAGGAAATTTTTCCTGTTTTCTAAATTGGTTCTCTCCTTGATTATTTTCCGCCCATTGATTCTTGTCCTGCCTTCAGGTGTTTTGGAGAACAGGTTGACTCCCTCTTCTTTGTGGCAGCCCCTGAGATATGGAAAGACTATTATCATGTCACCCCTAGTCCTTCTTTTCATTAAACTAGAGACATATCCAATTCCTGCAATCGTTCCTTGTATGTTTTAGCCTCCAGGCCCCTAATCATCTTTGTTGCTCTTCTCTGCGCTTTGTATAGAATTTCAACATCTTTTTTTTTTATATCCTGGCAACCAAAACTGGATGCAATATTTTTTTATTATTATTTTTTAATTCCATTTATATCCCACCCTTCTCCAAAGACTCAGGGCGGCTTACAAGCTTAGCAGTAGCCTTCATTCTATGTATATGCCTGCTTATTAGGGCTTTCACACACACCCCAAGCAGCATTATTACAAAGTCAGCTTAATTGCCCCCAACAATCTGGGTCCTCATTTTACCTACCTCGGAAGGATGGAAGGCTGAGTCAACCTTGAGCCTGGCGGGATGCGAACCTGCACTAATTGCAGGCAGCTGGTGTTACTTAAGGAGGCATTAGCCCACTGCTCCACCAAGGCTGGTCTTACCAAGGCATTATAAAGTGGTATTAACACTTCACGTGATCTTGATTCTATCCTTCTGTTAATGCAGCAGAAGATTGCATTGGCTTTTTTGGGCAGCTGCAACACTCTGCTAGCTCATATTCAAGCGATCATCTGTTAGGACAGGGCTTTTCAACCTTTTCACCCATTGTACCACTTTTAGGATATGGCAAGATCTGAGTACCGCCAGTCGCCTAGCAAGGTGTCAAAAACTTGATGACCCCCAAAAAAGGAAAAAAGTAATGAAGTACAAGTAGTGCTCGACTTACAACAGTTTGCTTAGTGACTGTTCAAAGTTACAATGGCACTGAAAAAAGTGCCCCCCAAGCCACAGCCGAGCAAGACACCTGCCTGCCCGCCCGGAGGCACTCTTCCTCCTGTCCAAGGTTGTCACTGTTGTGAGCATTTCTGTGGAGGATTGGCAGCGGGGATGGGGGGGGGGGTGTTTGGTTTTTATTCCCCCCCCCTTCTGCTGGGTGGTTGCAGCAGGTTTTGGTCACTTCACATGACCCTGGGACACTGTGACTGTCATAAATATGAATCAGTTGCCAAGCATCTGAACGTAAATCAGAAGACCCTGGAGATGCTGCAACATTCCAGCTGATTGGCGCTTCTTTTGGGCTCAGAAGCACCAGGATCAGCGTCGAGCTCCAACTGGAGCCTGGCGCTGATCCTGGCACTTCCGCTGAGCCCTGACAGCCCTGCAGCTCCAGCCGTCTCTCGCTCAGGCTTTTGCAGTGCTGCCACCGGTTCAGTTCATTCCCCTCCCCTGCTACCACTTTTCTAGGATGGTCGCGTACCACCTGCCAGGTGCCAATGTACCACAGGTGGTACCCGTACCACCAGTTGAAAAGCCCTGCGTTAGGACTCCAAGATCCCTCTCACAGTCACTACTCTTGAGCCAGGTATCACCCGTTCTATACTTTCCTAGATTTTTGCACAGCAGTAAGTTGAGGTCTCCAGTTTGTTGAAACTAGCAGTCTTGGAAGAGAGGCAGTTTGGTTTAATGGTTAAAGTATGAGGTGAGAAACCAGGAGTCCGTAAGTTCTAGTCCCACCTTAGGCACCCTGGACCAGTCACTTTCTCAGCCCCAGGAAAGAGGCAATGGCAAACTACTTCTGACTTGTTCAGACCAGTCACCAGGAGTAACTGTCCACACTTCTGTCTTTCTTCTGTCAGTTTCCCTTCCTTTTGGGGGGGGTTAGATCAGTGGCATAGCGTGGGGGGTGCAGGGGGGGCCGGCCGCACCGGGCACAACATTTGGGGGGGGCGCGCTCGCACTGAGCTGCTCAGGGAGCCCCAAGGGCTGCACAGAGTTGGCTTGGCTCCGCTCTCGAGCTGCTCTTTCTTACAAAGCGAAATGAGTCCGGCAGGTGAGATGGGCGGCCACATAAACTGAATAAAATAAATAGAAGCGGCCAACTCTCCACCCAGGCTCAGGCCAACCGCAAGCGCCCCGCAGGCGCCCTGGCAGGTTTGGCCGAGCGAAGACAGACCCGCTGGCCGGCCGGCCTCGCTTCGTGCGCATGCGTGGCTTTATTTAGCGGGGCTCACGTGCGAGCTTGAATGCAGCGGCTCTTGCAGGTCGGAGCCCCGCCCAGCCGCCCTCGAGAGGGACCCGGAAGCATCCCGCATGCGCGCGACTCTTCTTGGAAAGTCTACGCCGCTGCGGGGCACGTCTTTTCAGCAGTGCCGTGACGTCACCGCCCACCCGCCCCTCTATTTCCGCTTCCGGTTGCCTTGCCCCGGGTGCTGACAACCCACGCTACGCCACTGGGTTAGATGGACAACTCTTCCAAGGACAAGAATTGGGGTACATCTGTCATTTTCAGACTGCTTCCAGGGCCTTGCAGGATCTGAATCTTCTCAGAAATAAATGTTATCTTTGCTTTGCAATCTGCTGCCTTCCCACTTATTTGCTTTTTTTTTTAAACTAAAATATCTAAAAATTTAATAAGCGAAATCCAGTGTCCTGTGAGAAGTGTCTGGAAGCACAACATTTAAGGAGGTGGCCAATTCCACTTGACATTTCCCTATTTTAGAGATGTTTTATTCTGCTCGACCAATTTTAGAATCTCTCTTGAATTGCCATGATTTTCTTTTGAACTTGCTCAGGTAGATCACCTCTGCTCTGAAAAGGTCATCGGCGCCTGGCGTAACTTGTGAAATCTTTTTTCAAAATCATTGTAAAAATGTTTAATAGGCAACTAAGCAGACAATATATAGCATTCAATTCTTCTTACAAGAAAGCGTACGGGATCCCTGTGGGTTGTTTGCCTGGGAACTTCTGCATTTTTTTTTCCAGGAAGTAGTTGCAGCAAAATAACTGATGGCAGATGGAGTTTTTGCAATGCAAAGATGTCGGGAATTGTGGTTGCTTCTGTTGAATTGAGACTCATAAGTTTAGAAAGCGTACGTGATGCTCAGCCCTGCTATTTCTGCTTTGCTTTCCATTGTTGACCTCCAAGAGAAAAACAAAATCTCTTTCCTGTATTAGTCAAATTAATATTTATTTATTTTATTTTAATTCCATTTATATCCCGCCCTTCTCCGAAGACTCAGGGCGGCTTACAAGCTTAGCAGTAGCCTTCATTCTATGTATATGCCTGCTTATTAGGGCTTTCACACACACACCCCAAGCGGCATTATTACAAAGACAGCTTATTGCCCCCAACAATCTGGGTCCTCATTTTACCTACCTCAGAAGGATGGAAGGCTGAGTCAACCTTGAGCCTGGTGGGATGCGAACCTGCACTAATTGCAGGCAGCTGGTGTTACTTAAGGAGGCATTAGCCCACTGCTCCACCAAGGCTATATCCTTCTCATTAATAAAGGCCTTGCATCCGTTCAAAGCTATGGCAGTACTCAGTGCTTTTTTTGTAAAAGAAAAAAGGTGCCGGAACTCACATATGTCATACAACCCGCCTTGCCTACCCTACAAAGTTCCATCCAAAAAAGGTGCCGGAACTCCGTTCTGAGCGTTCTGTGACAAAAAAAGCCCTGGCAGTACTGAAAAAAGTGACCGATGGCCGTTTTTGACACTTACAGCCATTGCCCCTTGGTCACCTGATCAAAATTCAGATGCTTGGCAACTGACACCTATTTACGACGGTTGTAGTGTTCAGGAGTGATGTGATCACCTGACAAGCAAAGTTTATGGGGAAGCCAGATTCCTGTCAAATCAAGGACCGCAAATCAAGGACCATCTGTGTAAAGCACAATCTGAACGGAGTCCCACTGAAAATCGTGAGCTTACCATTTTTCAGATAGGTAATTCACTGCACATATCTAATAGCTCCTGGCTGACTTTCTGAGCAGGGGTTGCGCCAAAATACGGTTTAAAAAAATAATCAGGCCACAAGAATGGTGGTGTCATCTTGATTATTATTTTTTAATCACACTGTGTCACGATCTCTGATTCAGAGAATCAAGGAATTATTATCAGTAATTCTCATTCAATACAGGTAGTCCTCAACCATTTATTTAGTGACTGTTCAAAGTTACAACAGCACTGAAAAAGGACCGTTTTTCACACATATGAAACCGTTGCAGCACCTCCATGGTCATGTGATCAAAATTCGGATACGTGGCAACTGGCTCCTATTTATGACGGTTGCAGTGTCCCAGGGTCACATGATCCCCTTTTGTGACTTTCTGACAAGCACAGTCAAATGGGAAGCCAGATTCACTTATCAGCCATGTTACTAATTCACTTACCAACTGTGGCAAGAAAGGTCGAAAAATGGAACAAAACTCAACCACTGTCTTGCACAGTGATGGAAATTTGGGATTAGATTATGGTCATAAATTGAGGACTAGAAAGAGCCTTGGTGGAGCAGTGGGCTAATGCCTCCTTAAGTAACACCAGCTGCCTGCAATTAGTGCAGGTTCGCGTCCCACCAGGCTCAAGGTTGACTCAGCCTTCCATCCTTCCGAGGTAGGTAAAATGAGGACCCAGATTGTTGGGGGCAATTAAGCTGACTTTGTAATAATGCCTCTTGGGGGGGTGTGTGAAAGCCCTAACAAGCAGGCATATACATAGAATGAAGGCTACTGCTAAGCTTGTAAGCCGCCCCCAGTCTTCGGAGAAGGGCGGGATATAAATGGAATAAAAATAAAAATAAATAAAATAAAATATCTGTATTTCATTCCCACTCTCATTCTCCTGGCACATTGCCACCCTGCAAAAAATATATACATATCTGAATTTATCTTTCTGCTAAACACCAACAATAACCAGAATCACTCCAAAAAGGGGGTTTTTCTCACAATTTTTTTACAACTCTTCCAAACAATGCCAATCTCTCATGACTGTGTTCTTTTCCACCTAAAAAGATTATCTAGCATGGGAATATAAGGTGCTCATATCCTGTCTCAAATTTGTGGTAAATATGAAGTGGTGGCTTCTGCATCAATTTAAAATGATCTCTCACAAAACTACTTAGAATCTTTGAAATCTTATTCCTATACTGAGAAGCCAAGCGTTTGAAATCTTTTTACTGAGAAATTGTGGTTTTTTTCCCCCTGCCCTGTTCAATTTTCTGGGGCCTGATATGATTTCTATACTGGTTAAAAGTACGTGGTGAGGGTGTTTTGGTTTCCTTCAATACTGAGTCTCAAAAGAAAAAAAAAATCTGTAATCCTTCCTGATCATTAATGTTTGATCACAATGTAGTGTAAGATCAATTGTAACATTTTTAATTGTAATTGTAACAATTGTAAATTGTAACAATGCTTGTAACATCAATGTTTGACTACAATGCAAGACCACTCTTGGAATAGGGCATCCAGTTTTGGTCACCATGATACAAAAAAGATGTTGAGACTCTGGAAAGAAGCAACAAAAATGACTGGGGACTGGAGGATAAACATAGGAAGAACGATTACAAGAATTGGGTATGTGTAGTTTAACGAAGAGAAGGGTGAGGGGTGACATGTTAGCAGTGTTCCAATATCTCAGGGACTGCCACAAAGAAGAGGGAGTCAAGCTATTCTCCAAAGCCCCTGAAGGCAGGAGAAGAAGCAACGGATGGAAACTAACCAAAGAGAGAAGCAACCTGGAACTAAGGAGAAACTTCCTAACAATGAGAACAATTAACCAGTGGAACAGCCTGCCTCCAGAAGTTGTGGTGCTCCATCAGTGGAGGCTTTTAAAAAGAGTCTTAACCATATAGTATGGTTAGGTATGTGTCATGTATGTGTTCCACTTTGAGAGAGGGCAACTAAATTTCATTTTTGATGTGTGCTGTTGTGCCCAGAATAAAAATATGACAATAAATGTTATCTTATCTTATCTTATCTTATCTTATCTTATCTTATCTTATCTTATCTTATCTTATCTTATCTTATCTTATCTTATCATCTTATCTTATCTTATCTGTCTGCAATAGTCTCTTGGTTGATGGGGAAGTTGGGCTAGAAGATCTCCAAAGTCCCTTCCAATTATTTACTATTCTGTTTACTGGTGATTTGAAACAACCAGTCATTTTCCATCCAACGTGCTTCCAAGCGTTTTGCAGTGGGGGGAAATTGGAGCAATCAGTGATATAACATTTGCCTTAACGTCCTGGAGAAAAAATAGAATATCAAGCAATCAAAACACAAACAAATTTCCTTCCCCATTCATTCGAGCAGCTTCCGTTGAAATAAAATTTCCATAGACATGATTGATATATTCTGCCTGATCGGGAATTCCATCCGCTTGTAAAGAAGGTTTATTGGGGGGAGGGGGTGGGAAACCCTGCCTCTGTATATAAAATATATTCCGCTATTAAAAGTCTGTGTTAAATCCCCGGGGTGATTTTAAGTAATAAAAATTAAAAGCAGCATAGGATTCTTTGGGCTGGGGATGTGAATCTTGTTGGAAAAGAAATGTGTTATACTGGTAGTCCTTTGACTTACAGCAGTTCATTTAGTGACTGTTCAAAGTTAACAACGGCAATGAAAAAACTGGCTTACGAGCGTTTTTCACTCTTACAACCGTTGCAGCATCCCCATGGTCACGTGATCAAAATTCAGATGCTTGGCAACTGGTTCATATTTATGATGGTTGCAGTGTCCTGGGGTCATGTGGTCTGCTTTTGCAACTGACTGACAATCAAAGTCAAGGGGGAAGCCATGTTCCCTTAACAACCATGTTGCTAACTTAACAACTTGCAGGGATTCACCTAACAACAGTGGCAAATGGGGCAAAACTCACTTAACAAAGTTTCACTTAGCAACATAAATTCTGGGCTCAATTGTGGTCATAAGTTGAGAACTACGGCAACACCTGCGGCCGGCGTCAACGTCCCTCTGTCCAGTGCGCTCCCACAGAGAGGGCCTCCTCAGGGTGCCGCCGATCAAAGAATGCCGATTGGTGACCCCCAGGGGGAGGGCGTTCTCTGTGGGCGCACCAGACCTTTGGAACAGCTTACCGGTTGAGCTCCGGATGGCCCCCGACCTTCGCTCCTTCCGGCGCGATCTCAAAACCTTCTTTTTCGAACAAGCTGGCCTGGTCTGACGGGATGGGGTTGGGTTTTTAAAATTAGTTTTAAACTTTAATATGTATTGATTTTATGGGCATGATGTTTAATGGCTTTTTAATTTTTGTATTCGATTTTTATTGTGTATTGCCCTGTTCACCGCCCTGAGTCCTTCAGGAGAAGGGCGGTATAGAAATCAAATTATTAAATTAATTAAATTAAACTACCTATATAGATTAGTTCTACTGCACCCATATTCCACATATACCCCAACAAACGTACTTGAAATTGCACAAAGGCATTACTGCCTTAGAATCGTAGAGTGAATAAAAGGTGCAGCTGAGGACCAAATGGTTTGCCTATTTATTTATTTTTCCCAACTTCCCCTTAATGACACACTGCTGTGTATTTTGAATAATATTTTTCATTCTCTGCAGTAAACCTGGTCAATATTTTGATCGTATCAGAAGACAAGCAACCATCCTAAATACGTGCCGGTTGACAAGCCTCTGAATTTTGATCAAATGACCATGGGGATGCTGTGAAAAACATAAGTCCCTTTTTTTGCCTTTGTAACTTTGAACGGTCACTAAACGAACTGTTGAAAGTCGAGGACTAACTGATTGGCTACCGTAGGAATGCCAGACGAAGGGAAGCAGTGACATTAGAGAAAATCTTCACTTCTCCACTGACTTTGCTCATCAGAAGGTTACAAAAGCTGATCACATGACCTTGGGACACCGCAACCGTCATAAACATCAGCCAGAGGCCAAGCGCCCAAATTTTGATCACGTGACCATGGGGATGCTGCAACGGTCGTAAGTGTGAAAAACAGTCATATGTCACTTCTTTCCAGTACCATTGTAACTTTGAACGGTCGCTAAACGAATGGCTGTAAGTCGAGGACTACCTGTATAGCCCCAGCCATAGAGGTGGGATTCAAATATGTCAGACATGTCAAACACAAGGCCCGGGGGCCAGATCCGGCCCACAAAGTGGTTTCATGCGGCCCGCAAAGCCACCCTGGAAACAGTGAGGGAACGGCCCCCACTGCCTTGGCCCTGGCCCAGAGACCCTCCTTCTGCCAGAGACCCTCAGATCTGTCCCACTCCTGCCCAGGCCCCCATAGGCACCCTTGATGCCAACGATGTAGAGATGGCCATGCCCACCCAGTAGGCCATATGCACTTTAGCCACGCCAACCCAGTAGGCCACGCCCACCTGGCCTCCTGAGGGCAACCGCAATGCTGATGTGGCCCTCAATGAAATTGAGTTTGACACCCCTGAAATATGTGAACAACCGGTTCGCTGTGTGGATGCCACTTCCGGAAGTCCATTCTTGGCCTGGGCAACAAAAAATTATTCTGCCGAAGTGGTACGAACCGGCTGAATCCCACCACTGCCCAGCCAGCATAGTCAACAGCGAAAAGAACACGGGGTGTGCAGTTTCAGCAATGTTTGCAGGACCCCACATTTGCCTGCCTTTGGATCTGTCTCTCCTGAAGTCGCAAGATGCAAATCTAGAGCACAGGACCACAAATGAAAGCATGAATCAACAAACTGGCTGTAGATTCTTTCCAATTTTGTAGCTGTTTTATTCACCGAGCGATTTAGAAGATTTCCAGGCAGATGGCTCCTTAGTGCCATTAGTCAAAAAAAGACATTGTGCAACTATGCCCTGTTAGCTTTTGTGAACAATGTTTTTGCGGTGGTGGTGGTGGGGGGAATAGTTTTTAAAATGATGGAAAGATATGAGAAGGTAAATGTGGTTTTGGGATCCTCGGTAAAATCCCATTTATGAGTCATGGCAATTGCATAATGTAATCCTGCCTTGAAGTAACACATCTCTCCCCCCCCCCCGTTTTGTTTGGAAATGGAAAAATTAAAGTGTCCACATCTGTATTCAGCCCATTTTGCTTGAGAGATTGCATGGACTGTTTATCTGCTTCAAGGTTCGCAGAGCGGAAGGTAATCGTGGGGGTGTAGTTCAGGCAGGATGTTTACAATCGGGCTACAAGCCTTTGGAGCAAGTGTGTCAGTGTGACTTCGCATCTTCCAAACAACAATTGTGAAGTGCACAGGGTGACTGACACCCGAACTACATCCTGTCCCAAGGTCTTTTGGTAAAATGATTATTTTTGACAAACTGGTCAAACTTTGGCAGACTCAGACTGTACCATTAATAGGCCGTCTTTTCCTTTGTATCCACAGGCAAGGTAGTCCTCAACTTACAAATTCGTTTAGTGACTGTTCAAAGTTACAACACCACTGAAAAAAGTGACTTAGGACCGTTTTTCACACATATATGCTGCAGCATCCCCATGGTCATGTGATCGAAATTCAGATGACTGGCAACTGACTCATATTTATGACGGTTGCAGTGCCCCGGGGTCACGTGATCCCATTTTACCACCTTCCGACAAACAAAGACAAGGGGGAAGCCAGATTCACATAACAACCATGTTACTAACTGAGCAAATGCAATGATTCACTTAACAACTGTGGCAAGAAAGGTCGAAAAATGGAGCAAAACTCAACAACTGCCTTGCATAGCCGTGGAAATTTTGGGTTCGACTGTGGTCATAAGTTGAGGACTACCTCTATTGACAGGCAGTGTTTCCCTTTCTATCCATATGCAAAATAGTCCTCAACTTCCAATCATTTGTTTAGCGACCGCTCAAGGTTAAACCACCACTGAAAAAAGTTATGACTGTTTTTCACACTTACGACTGTTGCAGCATTCTCACGGCCACGTGATCAAAATTTGCAGCTTGGCAATTGGTTCATATCTGTGACGGTGGCAGTGTCTCCTGGCCACTGATCACCTTTTACGACTTTCTGAGGAGCAAAGTCAGTGGGGAAGCCAGATTTCACTCAACAGCTGTGTTACTAATTTAACAACTGCAGTGATTCACTTAACAACTGTGGCAAGAAAGATCATAAAATGGGGCAAAACTCACATAACAATTGTCTTACTTAGCAACAGAAATTTGGGGGGGGTGTCAACTGAGGTCGTAAATCGAGGACTCCCTGTATCTGATTCTCCTTCCTAGTTTTCCCGATGGGGTGATTTTTCTCCTTCAAAGTCAGGATGCTCTTCCCCTCTCTCCTCTTATTAGTCACGAGCTCTCCTTGTGGTCTCCCATCCAAATACCGACCGAATCCAATCCTTAGCTTTTCAAGATTAACCAAGATCAACCCTATTTTAATTAAATGGGAATAACTGAAATATAGACAGAGAATGAGGTGGCTGGATGGTGTCACTGAAGCAGTAGGCGTGAGCTTAAATGGACTCCAGAAGATGGTAGAGGACAGGAAGGCCTGGAGGAACATTGTCCATAGGGTCACGATGGGTCGGACACGACTTCACAGCTAACAACAACAACAAACTGAAATGTATGATGTATCCCCTATACTTGCTCTTGCTTCCCACTGTTATCAAACCGATGCCATTTTCTCCAGTGGAAGTTGCTTCAGGTGCAAATGATCTTTTGAAATTCAAGGGAAGAAAAACAAGGTGCCAATTTTTCTTTTTTCCCCATGATTTCTTCAGGGCTAAAGAGAAATCCTCCCACCCTACTTCAGATTGATCTGCTCTCTTTCTCAGACTAGAAAAAAATTCACTGGAAGTTATTCATTCAAATAGTTCCTTGTAAAGAATTGTGCAAATGACCTAAGAAGAGAAGAACCATTAAGAGAAGTGAAACAGCCATTCAGCCATGGGAAAGTGGAAAATATGAAGAAGAAATTCTGAATAAGCCCATCTTGATTCTGCTGGTGTAGCAGAATCTGACTGCCCTTCAAGATCCTGCTATTATGCCGTATTACAATAAAGTAGCAACAAAGGATCTGTTTCATGATTTTGCTTATCTTGAAGGGCTGACCATTCCTTTGGAATTGGGAGGAATCCTGGAAATCCAGAAAACCAAAGAGCCTTGATGAAATAAAGTAAAGGTAAAGGGTAAAGTTTCCCCCGCACATGTGTGATAGTCGTTTCCGACTCTAGGGACCGGTGCTCATCTCTGTTTCAAAGCCGAAGAGCCAGCGCTTGTCCGAGGACGTCTCCGTGGTCATGTGGCCAGCATAACTAGACGCCAAAGGTGCACAGAACGCTGTTACCTTCCCACCGTAGTGGTCCCTATTTTTCTACTTGCATTTTTACGTGCTTTCGAACTGCTAGGTTGGCAGATGCTGGGACGAGTAACAGGCGCTCACTCTGTTACGCAGCACTCGGGATTCGACCCGCCAAACTGCCGACCTTCTGATCGACAAGCTCAGCGTCCTAACCCACTGAGCCACCGCGTCCCTTATTGGAATAAAGTAGCCCAGGACAAATAAATAGGAATAGAAGAATAGAATATTCTTTATTGCAAGGGTCCCCAACCTGTGACCCGCAGCCCACTACTAGTCCATGGCCTGTTGGCCACCGGGCCGCAGGAATGGCTGGCCAGTGGGAATGGCTGCCCAGTGCATGCACATTCCATTGCGTGGGTGCTAGCGCTGCCACAAGTGCTAACGCCCCGTTTGCTCATGCATGCGGGCCCTAGCGGACCCATTTGCACATGTGCACGGGCGCTAGCGCTGCCGCAAGCATCAGCAGGTGTGTGTGGCTCCATTTGAGCATGCGTGTGGGCACTAGCACCACCACAAACATTGCACAGGTGCAGGTGCGCGGGTGTTGGAGGCGCCACGAACATCGTGTGATGTGCGTGGCCCCGTTTGTGCACAAGCAAGCAAGCACGCACAAGCACCCACAAATCTGCCTGCTCCTCTCTTTCCCTCCGGGCCACCAACCCGGAAAGGTTGGGGTCCTCTGCTTTACTAGCCAAATGTGATTAGACACACAACAAATTTGTCTCCGGTGCTTAAGCTCTGAATGTACATACAAGCAACAAAGTGATAAATTATAAGATACCAATAGGAGACAGTAATAGGAGCGATGAGAAAGATAATAGTAATACATCCCTACTACTAAATATCCTTATGGGTAAGACATTGCTGTGGGAATTAGGTGTTTGTCAGGACCCACCCCAATTCACATCTTAGGAAATAAAGAACTCTTGGAACCAGGCTTGTCCAAAAAGGAGATTTTACTAAGATGTAGTCGATTGTGGGAATACAAGACAGGATCTGGCATTGTGTTACATTTTGATACTATATAAAAGATTCCCGTTTCAACCCCCTCCCTTCAACCCCATTTGGTCAGACTCACATTAATTAAACTTAGGTGTCAGGCCCTTCGGTGGGAAAGGGTAATCTTCTCATGCTTTTTATTGCTATTGCTTTCTTCCTTTCAGTTTCAAATGGAGATACAGTCCAGATCCCTTCTTCCCTAACCCTCCCCCTTGTTGTCCCCAGTTCAAAAGGTTTTCCTTGGTCTTTGAAGATAGCCTACAGGCAGACTGAATACACCTCTTCTCCTTCCCCCTGGGAAGATGGCAGAATCCAGGGGGAGGCACAATATTTTAAACATACATTTATGCATGTGATACAAATGGATTCTGACAGTGTTTAGCAAGACTGTTGGCATGGGTGGTAAAAACTGTCTTTGTGTCTAGTTGTTTTGGCATGCAATGGCCTATCCTAGTACAGAGTCATCCTGAGACCCAGATATTCACACACAGACAAGCCTCGATCCCTTTGCAGCTAAACAAATGGATGCAAAAGTGCATTTATTTTGAAAGGAAACTTCAAGAGAACAAATTCTCTTCCCTGAAACTGGAAGACAAAGGATAGAGGGAGAAGAACTGGGTGAGTAGAGGGGTGGAACAAGGGACGATGCAAGAGGATGTTCTGCCCCACAGTAATAATATATTGAAAACAAGAACAACAGTACAGCATGTCCTTCCCACCTATTAACTAAAATGCATTTAGAAATAGAGTGGAATAGCTGTGAGCGTGTGAAAGAATCTCTGAGTGAAATTCTTCAGAACGGAAACAAGGACATCAACAGCAAGAGTGCCAGATCATTAGCAAATGTTCTTTGTCCAGCCAAAATGGACAAAGGCTTCTGGGTTCCATTAAGGCAAAGGAGGGCAGGACATGAGTGACAAGGACATCTGCGGATGACAGACAGGTAGTCCTCAACTTACAACTTAGCGACCATTCAGTTATGTGACAGACCTCCAAGGTTATCTCTGAGTGAGGTGGCTGTTGTCTAAATTTGACAAATAAATAAATAAAGCTACTTAGGATCCAGTTTTGAAGTTCTAATCTCAGCTTCTCTCTCCCATGAAGTCATGCTTTGGGTGCTCAATAACCAATCTGCATTTCTAGCTGTTTTTCAGCGTCCTGCAGTCATGTGACTATGATTTATTCCCTTTTCTTTCCAGAAATTGGTACAGCCAGTCCTCAACTTATGACCACAATTGAGCCCAAAATTTTTGCTGTTAAGGGAGAAATGTGTTATGCGAGTTTTGCCCCATTTTATGACCTTTCTTGCCACAGTTGTCCAGTGAATCCCTGCAGTTCTTAAGTGAGTAACAGGGTTGTTAAGTGAATCTGGATTCCCCGTTGACTTTGCTTGTCAGGTCGCAAAAGGGGAATCACACGATCCTGGACATGGCAACCATCGTAAACATGAATCCGTTCCAAGCATCCAAATTTTGATCAGGGAACCATGAGGGGTGCTGCAATGGCCGTAAGTGTGAAAAACAGTCATAGGTCAATTTTATCAGTGCTGTTGTAACTTGGAATGGTCACTAAATGAACTGTGGTAAGTTGAGGACTACCTGTATTTACTTCTGGCTTCCAAAAATGGATCAAAAATGTTTGTTTTTATAACTCTTGCCTTTGCTCGATGATCTGTGGAAAAAAGATTGCAAAATTGGATCTGGTCATGTGATGACCTGCTTTGAAACCTTCATGACTTATGACCGTCACTGCAGGGCTCAATGACGGTCGTAAGGTGAGGAGTACCTGTGTTTATCTTTCACTCTTCCCACAATTCCACCCTCCTTCCTTGTTGGCTGGATCTTTAGCAGGACTGGTGCAAGACTGCCTCCCTCCCTCAGCACAGCGTCCTGAGCCAGGCCTGCTAAGATTCAGTCATCAAGAAAAGAGAAAGGAATTATGGGAAAAGTGAAAGATAAGACTCCAGCAGACCGGGTGTCCTTGTTACTGATGGCAATAAGACTTGCGTAGAGAGACTCTTGCATTAATTTGTCCCCCTTGCGATCTTTAGAATGCAGCCCATTTGAATGACTCTTTTAAAGCCAGCCTGGTCTAGTGTTTAAGGGAGGGTTCCCCAACCCCCCCACCACCCCACCCCGGTCCATGGACGGGAACTGGGCCACGGCATGCCAGCAACTGGATCACACAAACAAGCAAAGCCCCATCCGTGGGATGCAGGCAGCACACAAAACCACACACTCTCCTGTCCGTGGAAAAATATTTCTCCGTAGAACCAGTCCCTGGTGCCCAAAAGGTTTTTTTTGGGGGGGACTCTGCTTTTAAGGCACCAGGGCTACAAACCAGGAGGTCGTGAGTTCTAGTCCCGTCTAAGGAGGCCTGAAAGCCAGCTGGGTGGCCTGTTTCTGAAAGTAACAAACGTGGGATATAAATATAAATGGCTCTTCGAGCTCTCTGGCCCAGGCTGAGAATTCTAATTTTAGCTTTAATCTTAATTTTAACTGGGGTTTTACTTATGCAGGGACGAATATAATTTTTTTTAATCTGTTTTTAACTTTTGTATCTTTGTTTTTTAATCACCCTGTAAACCGCCCTGAGTCCTTCGGGAAAGGGCGGTATATAAATGTAATAAAATAAATAAATAAATAAATAAATAAATAAATAAATAAATAAATAAATAAATAAATAAATAAATAAATAAATAAATAAAATTATACCGCAGCTAAGAGCAACAAGCAGATCTGGAGGCTTTTACAAGGACAAGTCATTCCGGCTGCGCCTTAAGGTTGCGCTGGAAGCCGTTGGGCACAACGCCTCAAAAAGTTTAAATTTGTGTGTGGTGTGTGCGTGTGTGTGTGTGTGTGTGTGTGTGTGTGAAAGGAGAGGCTGTCAACGGAGTTCAAAAATTGCCTACCTTACCCACCTGTCTCGCGCACAATGTTTTATTTTATTTATATATATATATATTTTTGCACCAGGAAGAGATGCAAAGATTGCAAGGAGAGCCTTAAAGCTTTGGGAGAAGGAGCCGAGTTCTCCGTGTATTTTAGTGGCCGCGGTGTACCGTATAGAGAGGGCGTGGTGGGTGTGTGTGGGTGTGTGTGAAAGGGGAGGCTGTCAACGGGGTTCAAAAATTGCCTACCTTACCCACCTGTCTCGCGCACAATGTTTTATTTTATTTTTATTTAATTTTTTTGCACCAGGAAGAGATGCAAAGATTGCAAGGAAAGCCTTAAGCTTTGGGAGAAGGAGCCGAGTTCTCCGTGTATTTTAGTGGCCGCGGTGTACCGTATAGAGAGGGCGTGGGGACACGTGTTTTGCAAACAACAGCCTTTCGCTGGCACCAATCTCCTTCCCTCCCTGCCCCCCCCTCCCAACCACCACCCACCCACCCCTCATCCCTTCTCCGGGGGAGGGTTGCTTGTGCGTGACATTCCTACACCTGAGTGAATTAAAACTGTTAAGCTGGGAGTTTCCCGTGTGAGTTGTCTGCCGCTGCAGCTGCTTAGCCAATGGGGTGGCGAGGAAGGCGGGGCCTCTCCCATTCATAAATTCGGGTCCGGCAGAGAGCGACTCCTCAGACTGAAAAGCTTTCAGCTGCTTGGAACTTCCTCCTCTGCCTCTGCAGGACGACCATGTGCTACGCCTGCAAGCCGACTTTGCCACCGCTCAGCATGCCCCAAATGTCCGGCAGGGCTGCGCCTAGCGAGCCCCGATACTTCACTTTCGATCCTCTCCCGGAGGACGAGAAGAGTCCTGCCCACCGGAGCTTTAAAACCAGCAAGTCCAAGAGACGTTCCCGGAAAGTCCTCTATCCTCCAGTGGTAAGTCGTGGGGACGGGTTTGCAGCCCCGGTCCGAGAAGCGGGAGGGGTAACTTGAGTCAACCCGAGACTTGGTCTTGATCCCTTCAGGTTCGCTGGCTGGGGGACTCTGGGTGTTGAGGTCCCCCACGTCTTAAAAAGTCCTCGCCTCCAAGAATTAACAACAGAGTCGGCAGGTCATCTTGGAGGTCATCTAGTCCAACCCCCCTGCACCGGCAAGGAAAGCCCTGTACCCGTTTCAGACGAATGGTTGCCTAACCTCTTCTTAAAATTCTCCAGGGTTGGAGCACCCGCAGCTTCTGGAGAGGCAAGGCGTTCGTTCCACTGTCGGGAGATTTCTCCTTAGTTCTAGGTTGCTTCGCTTCTTGATTAGTTTCCACCCGTGGCTTCTTTGTCCTCGGCTGATCTGGAGAAAGATTGGAGCAGCCAGGAATATCATTCTGGGTCTAGCACACTGCAAATTCATGTACAAAGCTGCTTCCCACATGAGCAACACACACATTCAGCGGGGATTATTTCCCCGGTGATTGTGCAAGGTTTTGGGGGGGGTGTGTGCCTCTAAATCAGTGTTTCTCACCTTGGCAGCTTTAAGAGGTGTGGGCTTCAACTCCCAGAATTCTGGCTGGGGAATTCTGGGAATTGAAGTCCACATCTCTTAAAGCCACCACGGATTTTTTTAAAAAACAAAACAAAACACTGCTCTAAATAGCTATCCTCAGCCTTGTCTGAACAACAAGAGTTGGAAAAGGACCTTGGAGGTCATCTAGTCCAACACACACACACCCGCTCAGGCAGGAGCCCCTATACCATTTCACGCAAATGGTTGTGCGATCTCTTCTTAAAAACCTCCAGTGTCGGAGCATCCACAACTTCTAGAGGCAAATTGTCTGCTTTGTAGGACAGTAACCATGATGAATACCGGCAGGGGACAGCGGCAATAGATCCTTCTAACGCGGTGTTTTTCAAACTCGGCAACTTTAACCTGTGTGGCCTTCCATTCCCAGAATTCCCCAGCCAGCGTGGGCATGGTGCCTTTTGTGTTTTAGAATCAGAATCATCCCTGGGAGAGATTTCCCCCCCCCCCAGTATATGGGCAAGGAAAAGGGCATTAATTCATTGCAGAGTCATCAGACTAAATGCGGAGATTATTGAGGTGCTGGGTCACTAATCCCCTTTCTTGGTTCTCTCCTTCCAGGTGAAACGTTACTACCCCACTGAGGAACGCAGCTATGCTAAGTCCCTTCTCTTCATCCTCCTCGCCGTTGTCTTCTTCCAAGTCTATACTGCAGAAGATGAGCTCCTCCTTGCTGGAGCCACACTGGAGGACAACACATCCAGTTGCTCTCTACAGGGCTGGGAGTCTCAGGTCCCACCTGTCCCTTCGGAACAGCCCGTAATCCCACAGCAAACCAGTGCACCG